>NC_079198.1:1735701-1886340 GCF_029499605.1 Hyla sarda | reverse complement strand
CAGGCGTTTCTCAGGACCGCAGTCGCCTCCGCCACGACGTTCCTAAGTACAAAAAACCACAGGTAACATATTGTGCTGCAGAAATACCAGGAGGAACATCGTCCCAGCAGATCCTTATCTGATCGTTTGCTACAATGTATCAGTGCAAGTAAAATGTATCCAGACTGGACACAATTGTAATAAACCCTCAGATGGGAGAACGATTAGGTTTGTAGGGGATTCTAATATTTGAGGGTCAACAAAGAAGGTTCCTATACAGTAAGTGTTTGACAACCAGGGGGCCTCCAGCTGTTGTAAAACTACAACTCTCAGCATGCCCGGACAGCCTTTAGCTGTCTGGACATGCTGGGAGATGTAGTATTACATCAGTTGGAGAGCCAGGGGTTGGAGATTAATGATCCATGGCAATGTTTTCCTACCAGGGTGCCTCCAGCTGTTGCAAAACTACAACTCCTAACATGCCTTTGTCCAGGCATGCTGGGAGTTGTAGTTTTTGCAACTGTTGGAGTCATGGCTTGGAGATGAACGATCCATAACAGTGTTTCCAATCGAAGGTGCCTCCAGCTGTTGCAAAACCTACAACTCCCAGCATGCCCGGACAGCCTTTGGCTGTCCGGGCATGCTGGGGAGTTGTAGTTTTGCAACTGCTGAAAAATCATGGCTTGGAGATGAATGATCCATAACAGAGTTTCCCAACCAGGGTGCCTCCAGCCGTAGCAGTTGTCTGGCCAGGCATGCTGGGAGTTGTAGTTTTGTGACAGACAGAAAGTCATGGGTTGAAAGCTGAATGATCCATAGCAGTGTTTCCCAACCAGGGAGCCTCCAGCTGTTGCAAAACTACAACTCCCAGCATGCCCAGACAGCCTTTAGCTGTCTGGGCATGCTGGGAGATGTAGTATTGCAACTGCTGGAGAGCCCAGGCTTGGAGATCAATGATCCATAGCAATGTTTCCCTACCAGGGTGCCCCCAGCTGTTGCAAAACTACAACTCCTAACATGCCTTTGTCTGTCCAGGCATGCTGGGAGTTGTAGTTTTGTAACTGTTGGAGTCATGGCATGGAGATGAATGATCCATAACAGTGTTTCCCTAACAGGGTGCCTCCAGCTGTTGCAAAACTACAACTCCAAGCATGCCCAGCCAACCAGGATGCCTCCAGCTGTTGCAGAACTACAACTCCCAGCAGCCTTTGGCTGTCTGGGCATGATGGGAGTTTTTAGTTTTGCAAAAACTGGAAAGCCATGGATTGGAGATGAATGATCAGTGTTTCCTAACCAGTATGCCTCCAATGGCCGTCTGGGGAATGCTGGGAGTTGTAGTTTTGCAACAGCTGGAGGCACCCTGGTTGGGAAACACTGCACTAAAGGCAAACAGAGATCTTGAGTTTTTGTCATGTGCCCATGTGTTAACAAGAGTTCTATCCTTTAGTGGCCTTACACATAGGATGATTGTCAGCTGACCGCCCCAAACCAATGCCCAATTTCGGCCAACCATCTTATTTATATGGTTTTGTCCCGATGCTATTGATATATCCAGCGTCACCCGTAGATCGGCTCATTTATTGTCTGTAGCCCAGATAACATTATCGCTCCGGCTCCATGTAAGACAATAATCTCCCGGATTCTTATTGTCCTGTGAAGTTCACTATTAACCTGACTGTTTGCTCCTCCGGCCATAAAGTCATCTAGAGCGCTGCAATCTGTAGATAAGAAACCATAAAACTCTATCATTGTATTGTCTATTCTGGAGCTAGGAGTCCATAAAGTGTCCGAGTACAGGGGTAAGAAGTAAATACACTCCGTAATATAAGGGTCACATGACGGGGGCTTCTCTGATCCCCCGAAATGTTCTGCGCCAGGATTTGTGTAACATGATCCTTTTGGCTCTACTGCAAAACTACAACTCCCAGCATTACTTTGCAACCTTCATCTGTTATGCCACGTGGGAGTTTGCAACAGCTGGAGAGCCACAGGTTGGACATCACTGCCCCCTATACAATGCATGATTAAAAAAAAAGAAAAACTACAACTCCCAGCATGCTCTGACTGAGGGCAATAGCTGGAGAGCCACAGGTTGGACATCACCGCTGTAGACCCGGCCCAATAACCAAGAAGGGTAAATGACTTTTTACATATCATTCCGAGGCTCTAATTGCCACCCCATGGGGCATTTAACTGCACGCACCAGTATAAAGCTGTGTTAAAAAAAAAATATATATATATATATATATATATATATCTGATATCTTTATAGACTTCTTGCATACTCTCCATTTCCCAGTGATTTGCAGAGATAGTTGTAGATACAGGACTGGTATCTAGTAGCCAGCACTTACTTATCTTGGGCAAACTCTGCCCCCGTGAGGGCATATGGGGAAGTGTTGTCTATCAGCTGGAGAACCTCTTTGTACTTATTCTCTGGATAGACGTAAACAGTTAACACCGGCCCAAAGATTTCCTGCAGGAAAGAAAGATTACATAGTATGGGGGTATATAGATCATGTATAAGGGACAGACAAGGAAGTGTTACATAGTATGGGGGTATAAAGAGTGTGTATAAGGGACAGACAGGGAAGTGTTACATAGTATGGGGTTATCAAGATCGTGTATAAGGGACAGACAGGGAAGTTTTACATAGTATGGGGGTATATAGACCGTGTATAAGGGACAGACAGGGAAGTGTTACATAGTATGGGGGTATAAAGAGTGTGTATTAAAGACGGACAGGGAAGTGTTACATAGTATGGGGGTATCAAGATCGTGTATAAGGGACAGACAGGGAAGTGTTACATAGTGTGGGGGTATAAAGAGTGTGTATAAGGGACGGACAGGAAGTGTTACATAGTATGGGGGTATCAAGATCGTGTATAAGGGACAGACAGGGAAGTTTTACATAGTACAGGGGTATAAAGACAGTGTATAAGGGACAGACAGGGAAGTGTTACATAGTATGGGGGTATAAAGATCGTGTATAAGGGACAGACAGGGAAGTTTTACATAGTACGGGGGTATAAAGGCAGTGTATAAGGGACAGACAGGGAAGTGTTACAGAGTATGGGGGTATAAAGACCGTGTATAAGGGACAGACAGGGAAGCGTTATATAGTACGGGGTATATAGACAGTGTATAAGGGACAGACAGGAAGTGTTACATAGTATAGGGGGTATAAAGACAGTGTATGAGGGACAGACTGGGAAGTGTTACATATACATGGTCTTTATACCCCTGTACTAAGTGACAGACAGGGAAGTGGTACATAGTACAGGGGTATAAAGACCTATGTATAAGGGACAGACAGGGAAGTGTTACATAGTACAGGGGTATAAAGACAAGTGTATAAGGGACAGACCGTGAAGTAACCCTCATGAAGTAGCATGAGGGGGTAAAAAGACAGTGGAGGGAGCGCCCCCTTGTCTTTTCTCCAGGAGGAGGGAGCGCCCCCTTGTCTTTTCTCCAGGAGGAGGAGGAGGAGGGAGCGCCCCCTTGTTCTTTTCTCCAGGAGGAGGAGGGAGCGCCCCCTTGTCTTTTCTCCAGGAGGAGGAGGAAGGGAGCGCCCCCTTGTCTTTTCTCCAGGAGGAGGAGGGAGCGCCCCCCTTGTCTTTTCTCCAGGAGGAGGAGGAGGGAGCGCCCCCTTGTCTTTTCTCCAGGAGGAGGAGGAGGGAGCGCCCCCTTGTCTTTTCTCCAGGAGGAGGAGGAGGGAGCGCCCCCTTTGTCTTTTCTCCAGGAGGAGGAAGGAGGGAGCACCCCCTTATCTTTTCTCCAGGAGGAGGAGGAGGGAGCGCCCCCTTGTCTTTTCTCCAGGAGGAGGAGAGAGCGCCCCCTTGTCTTTTCTCCAGGAGGAGGAGGAGGGAGCGCCCCCTTATCTTTTTCTCCAGGAGGAGGAGGGAGCGCCCCCTTGTCTTTTCTCCAGGAGGAGGAGGAGGGAACGCCCCCTTATCTTTTCTCCAGGAGGAGGAGGAGGGAGCGCCCCCTTGTCTTTTCTCCAGGAGGAGGAGGAGGGAACGCCCCCTTATCTTTTCTCCAGGAGGAGGAGGGAGTGGCCCCCTTGTCTATTCTTCAGGAGGAGGAGGGAGCACCCCCTTGTCTTTTCTCCAGGAGGAGGAGGAGGGAGCACCCCCTTGTCTTTTCTCCAGGAGGAGGAGGAGGAGGAGGGAGCGCCCCCTTGTCTATTCTCCAGGAGGAGGAGGAGGGGAGCGCCCCCTTGTCTTTTCTCCAGGAGGAGGAGGGTGGGAGCGCCCCCTTGTCTTTTCTCCAGGAGGAGGAGGGAGCGCCCCCTTTTCTTTTCTCTCCGGAGGAGGAGGGGTGGGAGCGCCCCCTTTTCTTTCTCCCGGAGGAGGAGGGAGCGCCCCTTGTCTTTTCTCCAGGAGGAGGAGGGAGCGCCCCCTTGTCTATTCTTCAGGAGGAGGAGGGAGCACCCCCTTGTCTATTCTTCAGGAGGAGAGGAGGGAGCGCCCTCTTGTCTTTTCTCCAGGAGGAGGAGGGAGCGCCCCCTTGTCTATTCTCCAGGAGGAGGAGGAGGGAGCGCCCCCTTGTCTTTTCTCCAGGAGGAGGAGGGAGCGCCCCCTTGTCTTTTCTCCAGGAGGAGGAGAGGAGGGAGCGCCCCCTTTTCTTTTCTCCAGGAGGAGGAAGGGAGCGCCCCCTTGTCTTTTCTCCAGGAGGAGGAGGAGGGAGCGCCCCCCTTGTCTTTTCTCCAGGAGGAGGAGGAGGGAGCGCCCCCTTTTCTTTTCCTCCAGGAGGAGGAGGGAGCGCCCCCTTGTCTTTTCTCCAGGAGGAGGAGGAGGGAGCACCCCCTTGTCTATTCTCCAGGAGGAGGAGGGAGCGCCCCCTTGTCTTTTCTTCAGGAGGAGGAGGAGGGAGCGCCCCCTTGTCTTTTCTCCAGGAGGAGGAGGGAGCGCCCCCCTTGTCTTTTCTCCAGGAGGAGGAGGAGGAGGAAGGGAGCGCCCCCTTGTCTTTTCTCCAGGAGGAGGAGGAGGGAGCGCCCCCTTGTCTATTCTCCAGGAGGAGGAGGAGTAGGGGAGCGCCCCCTTGTCTATTCTCCAGGAGAAGGAGGAGGGAGCGCCCCCTTGTCTTTTCTCCAGGAGGAGGAGGAGGGAGCGCCCCCTTGTCTTTTCTCCAGGAGGAGGAGGAGGGAGCGCCCCCTTGTCTTTTCTCCAGGAGGAGGAGGAGGGAGCGCCCCCTTGTCTTTTCTCCAGGAGGAGGAGAGGAGGAGCGCCCCCTTGTCTTTTCTCCAGGAGGAGGAGGAGGGAGCGCCCCCTTGTCTTTTTCTCCAGGAGGAGGGAGCGCCCCCTTGTCTTTTCTCCAGGAGGAGGAGAGGAGCGCCCCCTTGTCTATTCTCCAGGAGAAGGAGGAGGGAGCGCCCCCTTGTCTATTCTCCAGGAGAAGGAGGAAGGGAGCGCCCCCTTGTCTTTTCTCCAGGAGGAGGAGGGAGAGCGCCCTCTTGTCTATTCTTCAGGAGGAGGAGGGAGCACCCCCTTGTCTTTTCTCCAGGAGGAGGAGGGAGCGCCCCCTTGTCTATTCTCCAGGAGGAGGAGGAAGAGGGAGCGCCCCCTTGTCTGGAGGAAATATTATTCCCTATATTTTTTGTATGGCCCATTTATATACGGTATATATTTTAAATAATTTGATGATATTCCCCTTAAACGTCTCTTCTCAAGACTAAAGAAATGTATTTATTTTAATCTTAGAGGATGGAGACTGTAATGGCTTTATAGCAATGAGCTGTATATGGGGGGCTGTAGATAATGGATTGTGGTGGGATCTGGACTGATGTGGGACCTTGGTGTCCTGAATTATGTCCTGACATCACTCTGTTCTGTATATTCGGTGTAGATGAGGGGTATATAGGTATGTGATCATTTTTGTATATGTAGTGTAGATGAGGGGTATATACACAGAGCAGTGTAGGTGAGGGGTATATAGGTATGTGATCACTTCTGTATATGTAGTGTAGATGAGGGGTATATACACAGGTATGTGATCACTTCTGTATATGTAGTGTAGATGAGGGGTATATACACAGAGCAGTGTAGATGAGGGGTATATAGGTATGTGATCATTTCTGTATATGTAGTGTAGATGAGGGGTATATACACAGAGCAGTGTAGGTGAGGGGTATATAGGTATGTGATCACTTCTGTATATGTAGTGTAGATGAGCGGTATATACACAGGTATGTGATCACTTCTGTATATGTATTGTAGATGAGGGGTATATACACAGGTATGTGATCACTTCTGTATATGTAGTGTAGATGAGGGGTATATACACAGGTATGTGATCACTTCTGTATATGTAGTGTAGATGAGGGGTATATACACAGGTATGTAATCACTTCTATATACTTGGTGTAGATGAGGGGTATATACACAGGTATGTGATCACTTCTATATACTTGGTGTAGATGAGGGGTATATACACAGGTATGTGATCACTTCTGTATACTCCATTACATGATAGTGAAGCCATTACCTCCGACAAGATCTTGTCTTTGGGATCTTTGCTCTCGATTATTGTCGGCTCCACAAAATAACCAGCGCTATTGTCGCATTTCCCGCCTGCCAGAATGGTGAGACTGGGCGACTCCTGCGCGTGTTTTATCCAGCCCTGGATCCGTCTGAACGCCTGAGGGAAGAAACAATGGTCAGAGCCGTCTCTAATCTCCATACTCAAAGATTTTTATCTATTCTTTATTTTTTATTTTTTTTGCCATACACAGTAGATATGTGTTGACCAAATCTGCCATACTATCTACATATAGAGGCCTCCTAATTCTCCCCTGGAGGGAGGAGGAGGACAGAGGAGTCTGGGGGGAGGAGGAAGACAGAAGAGTCTGGGGGGAGGAGGACAGAAGAGTCTGGGGGGAGGAGGACAGAGGAGTCTGGGGGGAGGAGGAGGAGGGCAGAAGAGTCTGGGGGGAGGAGGAGGAGGGCAGAAGAGTCTGGGGGGAGGAGGAGGACAGAAGAGTCTGGGGGGAGGAGGAGGACAGAAGAGTCTGGGGGGAGGAGGAGGACAGAAGAGTCTGGGGGGGGGAGGAGGAGGACAGAAGAGTCTGGGGGGGGGAGGAGGAGGACAGAAGAGTCTGGGGGGGGAGGAGGAGGACAGAAGAGTCTGGGGGGAGGAGGAAGAGGACAGAAGAGTCTGGGGAGAGGAGGAGGAGGAGGACAGAAGAGTCTGGGGAGAGGAGGAGGAGGAGGACAGAAGAGTCTGGGGGGAGGAGGAGGAGGACAGAAGTGTCTGGGGGGAGGAGGAGGAGGACAGAAGAGTCTGGGGGGAGGAGGAGGACAGAAGAGTCTGGGGGGAGGAGGACAGAAGAGTCTGGGGGGAGGAGGAGGAGGACAGAAGAGTCTGGGGGGAGGAGGAGGAGGACAGAAGAGTCTGGGGGGAGGAGGAGGAGGACAGAAGTGTCTGGGGGGAGGAGGAGGAGGACAGAAGTGTCTGGGGGGAGGAGGAGGAGGACAGAAGTATCTGGGGGGAGGAGGAGGAGGACAGAAGAGTCTGGGGGGAGGAGGAGGAGGACAGAAGAGTCTGGGGGGAGGAGGAGGAGGACAGAAGAGTCTGGGGGGAGGAGGAGGAGGACAGAAGTGTCTGGGGGGAGGAGGAGGAGGACAGAAGTGTCTGGGGGGAGGAGGAGGAGGACAGAAGTATCTGGGGGGAGGAGGAGGAGGAGAGAAGAGTCTGGGGGGAGGAGGAGGAGGACAGAAGAGTCTGGGGGGAGGAGGAGGATAGAAGAGTCTGGGGGGAGGAGGAGGACAGAAGAGTCTGGGGGGAGGAGGAGGATAGAAGAGTCTGGGGGGAGGAGGAGGGTTGGTTCCGAGCATATGCACACTCAGCGGGTGTCATTCCAGGGAATTAGTGTTTGTCCAGATGTAATATCCAGTGAACGCTATAAAACAGATACTGGCGTTTTGCTAAGTCTGATAATTCATCACTTGTTTGTAGTTAAATCTACAATAACATTTGGGAAACAAACTATCGAGTCCAATTGATTTCCATACGCCTGTGTCCCCCACTATGATACCATGTGATGCACATCCTTCTGAGGAGAGCGATGGCGGCACGTACCTTCTCATCAATGACGGCGGAGGTGAAGGCGCTGAAGTCGTCTGCGGGCTGGAATTAAAGAGAAGTATCCAGATCAGAGAATATCAGGATCATTAATGTGTTACCCAAAGCTTCTCACCGCTTGTCAGGGATCAAAAAGCTGAGTGAGAACATCGCCTAAATCCTCGCACAACCTCCAGCTTCTAAAATTACACGTCCCACCTGACAGGGAGCGGGCGCTTCGATTCAATTAACGGATCACGTTAGCGGCTACTTGCAGTAAATTCCCTAACTCTTCATTTTCTCCCCCTCCCTGACAGGATAAGAGAAGGCGGATGGTTCAGCAGGTATTAGCCGTGGCCTAACGCAGCCGCTAATCCCATCAGACGCCGCTGAGCTCCGGCGAAAAAATAAGTCCTTACGAGAGGTGGAAATGCGCACTCACATTCCCCACTTTGATCTTGCCGTGTTCCTCCAGCAGCCGGGCTTTGATTTGGGGCCACAGAGAGTCAGGAGCGTATAACCGGGAGCAGGCCGAGCACTTCTGACCGCTGTACTCGAAGGCCGAGCGGATCGCGCCGTTCACTGCGCTCTCTACGTCCGCCGACTTGTGTACGAAGTGGAAGTTTTTTCCTCCGCATTCTGCGTATGAAATAAAGGACATTTTTATTGCTTAGCTCTAACCCAGTGTTATCCAAACGGTGCCTCCAGCTGTTGCAAAACTATAACTCCCAGCATGCCCAGGAAGCCTTTGGTAGGGAAACACTGCTATGGATCATTGGCCTTCAAACCATGGCTCTCCAGCTGTTGCAAAACTACAACTTCCAGCATGCCTGGACAGCCAACGGCTGTCCAGGCATGCTGGGAGTTGTAGTTTTGCAATAGCTGGAGGAACCCTGATTTGAAAACACTACTATGGATCATTCATCTGCATTCCATGGCTTTTCAGTTGTCGCAACACTATAACTCCCAGCATGCCCAGACAGCCAACGGCTGTCCAAGCATGCTGGGAGTTGTAGTTTTGAATCAGCTTTAACCCATGGCTTTTACAGTTGTTGTAAAACTACAACTCCCAGCATGCCCAGGAAGCCTTTGGTAGGGAAACACCGCTATGGATCATTGACCTTCAAACCATGGCTCTCCAGTAGTTGCAAAACTACAACTTCCAGCATGCCTGGACAGCCAACGGCTGTCCAGGCATGCTGGGAGTTGTAGTTTTGCAACAGCTGGAGGAACCCTGATTGGAAAACACTGCTATGGATCATTCATCTGCATTCCATGGCTGCATTCCAGTTGTTGCAACACTACAACTCCCAGCATGCTTAGGTAACCTATGGCTGTTCGGTCATGCTGGGTGTTGTAGTTTTGCAACAGCTGGAGGCATCCTGTTTGGAAAACACTGCTATGGATCATTCTTCTCACACCCATAGCTCACCAGTTGTTGCTAAACTACAACTCCCAGCATGCCCGGACAGCCTTTGTCTGTCCGTGCATGCTGGGAGTTGTAGTTTTGCAACAGCTGGAGGCAGCCTGGTAGGGAAACACTGCAATGGATCATTCGGCTTCCCCCCAGGGCTCTTCAGCTGTTGCAAAACTACAAAAAAAATCTGTGGTGAATCTGCACAGAAATTAACCCATGCTGCAGATTCATAAACCACAGAACATCAGTTTATGCTGCAGATTTTTCCCATTGACTTCACTAAGGAGATTTCAATCTTCCGTCTTGGGCTATGTTCACACACAGGGTTTCCCTCCTTATTTTGGTCACTAGTTCTCACCAAAACCAGATTGGGAAACAAAATATACAAAATACTATTTGCAACATTCCATCCCCCCCCCCCCTTGTTGGATCCACTTCTGGTAAAGAATATACTGTGTGTGAACATCACCTTACAGACTTTACTCTGAAAACATTGCAAATGCAGATCCAAAATGGTGTCATTTATGATTCGGATTTCCATAATCCGCACCTATTTCTGCAGTAACAAGTTCCCGGACTCTTTTGTTGTGGATTTCCATCATTACACTGTGGATTTCCATATAAAGTCTATAGGGTGTACGCGGCCTCTTACAGACTACGGTCACATGTCTCACCTCCAGCCAAGCGTGGGAACGTCCGATAGCGCTCCAGGTTTTCGGATACTTGTTTCCACAGACGCTTGAAGGTTCTGAGCCAAAATATATAGAAAAAAAAAGATTAAAACACTAGAACAGAAAGACAACAACATATTCATTCACATGGATTATTTGTTATTACAAAACTACAACTCCCAGCATGTTTAGTTGCCCTGTTCACATCTGGATTGTGGTTTATATGAGGCGCCACTAAATTTACCAAACAATGGACCCCAAAGGTGCCGAACAGACCCCCCCCCCCTGACCTATAATGGGGTCTGCTGGTGTCCTACACAGTAAGGCTGCATTCACATCTCATTTTTGCAATACGTTTGCCGTATCCCGTTTCTGTACAAAAAACGTATGTCTTCAAGCCGGACTGAAACGTATGCAACCGTATATGCCTCCTCACGTTTTTAAACCGTATACGATTTGAATACGGATGTCCGTTTGCATACGTTTTCCTTGAAAAATAACGGATACGGTGTTATGTTTGTCAACATTTTAAATAAAGTTCTTTTTTTTAATTGAATTTCCCAAAAAAATTAAAATAAATGAAAAACAGTATTATGCAAACCGTACGCACATACGGTTCAATAAGGGTTACCATAGAACTCCATTTTAAAATAACCGTGTACAGGTTGGATACGGTTTTTGACCAGGACACATTGTAGTAGACTACGGTTTGGTGTACCGTTAAAAACTGTATAAACCCGTAAATGATGCAAAACGTACACGACCTGATGCTACGGTTGGCATACGGTTTATATATATATATAGTTTGAAATACGTTTTTTTCAATGATTTCAGCTTTGATACAAGAGAATCTCCGCTGTATACACTGTATATAGCGATGCTGCGGACTCTCATACTCACGGTACACTGCCGGTGAAGTTTATCCCGCTAAGGTGCTCGGAGCTGGTGACCGTATCCCCAAACACCGGGCCGTCTGCCGGCACAAACTGTATGATGTTAGGAGGAAGTCCGGATTCTTGGAGGATTTTATACACCGCGTAATTGGACAGCATGGCCGTGTCACTCGGCTTCCACAGGACCACGTTACCCTGAAACATGGAGGGCGACATCTTGTGAGTAGTGATCAGATGATGCAGGTTAAAGCTGTGATGTTGTTACAGTGTATCGGTACAGGTAAAGGTTATGATGTTGTTACAGTGTATCGGTACAGGTAAAGGTTATGATGTTGTTACAGTGTATCGGTACAGGTAAGGGCTATGATGTTGTTACAGTGTATCGGTACAGGTAAAGGTTATGATGTTGTTACAGTGTATCGGTACAGGTAAGGGCTATGATGTTGTTACAGTGTATCGGTACAGGTAAGGGCTATGATGTTGTTACAGTGTATCTGTACAGGTAAAGGTTATGATGTTGTTACAGTGTATCGGTACAGGTAAAGGTTATGATGTTGTTACAGTGTATCTGTACAGGTAAAGGCTATGATGTTGTTACAGTGTATCAGTACAGGTAAAGGCTATGATGTTGTTACAGTGTATCGGTACAGGTAAAGGCTATGATGTTGTTACAGTGTATCAGTACAGGTAAAGGCTATGATGTTGTTACAGTATCGGTACAGGTAAAGGCTATGATGTTGTTACAGTGTATCAGTACAGGTAAAGGCTATGATGTTGTTACAGTGTATCGGTACAGGTAAAGGCTATGATGTTGTTACAGTGTATCGGTACAGGTAAGGGCTATGATGTTGTTACAGTATCGGTACAGGTAAAGGCTATGATGTTGTTACAGTGTATCAGTACAGGTAAAGGCTATGATGTTGTTACAGTGTATCTGTACAGGTAAAGGCTATGATGTCACAGTGTATCGGTACAGGCTATGATGTTGTTACAGTGTATCGGTACAGGTAAAGGCTATGATGTTGTTACAGTATATCGGTACAGGTAAAGGCTATGATGTTGTTACAGTGTATCGGTACAGGTAAAGGCTATGATGTTGTTACAGTGTATCGGTACATGTAAAGGCTATGATGTTGTTACAGTGTATCGGTACATGTAAAGGCTATGATGTTGTTACAGTGTATCTGTACAAGTAAAGGCTATGATGTTGTTACAGTGTATCGGTACAGGTAAAGGCTATGATGTTGTTACAGTGTATCAGTACAGGTAAAGGCTATGATGTTGTTACAGTATCGGTACAGGTAAAGGCTATGATGTTGTTACAGTGTATCAGTACAGGTAAAGGCTATGATGTTGTTACAGTGTATCGGTACAGGTAAAGGCTATGATGTTGTTACAGTGTATCGGTACAGGTAAAGGCTATGATGTTGTTACAGTGTATCGGTACAGGTAAAGGCTATGATGTTGTTACAGTGTATCGGTACAGGTAAAGGCTATGATGTTGTTACAGTGTATCGGTACAGGTAAAGGCTATGATGTTGTTACAGTGTATCGGTACAGGTAAAGGCTATGATGTTGTTACAGTGTATCGGTACAGGTAAAGGCTATGATGTTGTTACAGTGTATCGGTACAGGTAAAGGCTATGATGTTGTTACAGTGTATCGGTACAGGTAAAGGCTATGATGTTGTTACAGTGTATCTGTACAGGTAAAGGCTATGATGTTGTTACAGTGTATCTGTACAGGTAAAGGCTATGATGTTGTTACAGTGTATCAGTACAGGTAAAGGCTATGATGTCACAGTGTATCAGTACAGGTAAAGGCTATGATGTTATTACAGTATCGGTACAGGTAAAGGCTATGATGTTGTTACAGTGTATCAGTACAGGTAAAGGCTATGATGTCACAGTGTATCAGTACAGGTAAAGGCTATGATGTCACAGTGTATCAGTACAGGTAAAGGCTATGATGTTGTTACAGTGTATCAGTACAGGTAAAGGCTATGATGTTACAGTGTATCGGTACAGGTAAAGGCTATGATGTTGTTACAGTGTATCTGTACAGGTAAAGGCTATGATGTTGTTACAGTGTATCAGTACAGGTAAAGGCTATGATGTTGTTACAGTGTATCAGTACAAGTAAATTAATATTAATATTTTGTATAATGGACTTCAGCCCCGAAAACCTTCCAGGAGCTCAAGACTTACCATCAAAGCCGGGGCACCAGCCAGGTTCCCTCCAATAGCAGTGAAGTTAAACGGAGAGACTGCGGCAACAAAACCCTACCGGAGACACAAATGTAAATTATTTAACGTTTTGGGAATATCTGGCGCACATTTTTTTTTTTTTTTAGTCAGTCCACCTGCATCATCCCCTCTTAGGCCACTCACCTCCAGGCCCCTGTACACCATGGAGTTGGTGCTGATGGGCACACTGATCAGCTGTTCGTGCTGCAGCTGTAGGGCGTACTTGGCGTTGAAGCGGAAAAAGTCAATAAGTTCGGCAGCAGCGTCGATTTCAGCCTGGATGACCGTCTTACCCTAGAAGATAATGTGCAGCTTTTTGCGAGACTGAATCTTTTTGTATTAAAGGGGTACTCTGCTGCTCAGCGTTCGGAAAAAAAAAAATCAGAACGCCGGAGTCGGCAGCTCGAGACGTCACGCCCCACCCCCTCAATGCAGGTCTATGGGAGGGGGCGTGATGGCTGTCAAGCCCCCTCCCATAGACTTGCATTGAGGGGGTGGGGCGTGATGTAATGAGGGGGCGGGGCTATGACATCACGAGCTGCTGACTCCAGCATTCAGAACTGTTTTTTTTCCAAACTCTGAGCAGCGGAGTACCCCTTTAAACACTATACTTAGGTATTTACTAAGATAATGATAAACGGTGAGGGGAATTTTTATAAAGTTACAATAAGTTTTGCAGAGTCTGACACTTAGGGGGCTGTGTCATGACTGGATATACATATATTCCCAAATCACCATCTACATGAATGTTCAGATTATATATACAGTGACCCCCCGACCTACGATGGCCCCGACATACCATATATATATATATATATATATACAGTGACCCCCCCCCGACCTACGATGGCCCCGACATACCATATATATACAGTGACCCCCTGACCTACGATGGCCCCGACATACCATATATATACAGTGACCCCCTGACCTACGATGGCCCCGACATACCATATATATACAGTGACCCCCGACCTACGATGGCCCCGACATACCATATATATACAGTGACCCCCCGACCTACGATGGCCCCGACATACCATATATATATACAGTGACCCCCCCCCCGACCTACGATGGCCCCGACATACCATATATATACAGTGACCCCCCGACCTACGATGGCCCCGACATACCATATATATATATATATATATATACACAGTGACCCCCCGACCTACGATGGCCCCGACATACCATATATATACAGTGACCCCCGACCTACGATGGCCCCGACATACCATATATATATATATATATATATACAGTGACCCCCGACCTACGATGGCCCCGACATACGATCATTTCAGCATACGATCACTCTCAGAGGCAGCATCAACATATGTCGCGGCCATCACATAAACGGCTATCCTGCAGCGCAGACTGCTTCAGCCACCACCAGATAGCCGTTTACGGTGCCCCGTGTGGTCCGCTGACGATCACTTACCTGTCCTCGGGGCTCCGGGGCGTCCTCTTTGGGATCCCCTGCATCGTCGGCGCTCTCCATCGTCGTCATCACGTCGCTGCGCACACCGTCCCGTCATCCAATAGGAGCGGCGTGCGTAGTGACGTGATGGCGGCAACGGAGAGCGAGGATGCCGGGGAAGCAGAGGCCTTGCTGGAGCGTCGGGGACACCACGGGGACGCAGCGACAGCGATGGAGGGCGACATCCAGGGCAGCGGTGACGGTAAAGAGCGGCGGGGACACGTGAGTATAACCTCCAATACCAGTGGTCTTCAACCTGCGGACCTCCAGATGTTTCAAAACTACAACTCCCAGCCAACGGCTGTCCGGGCATGCTGGGTGTTGTAGTTTTGCAAAATCTGGAGGCCCGCAGGTTGTAGACCACTGTCCTATACTTTAAATTGCACGGATCCCTCAACATACGATGGTTTCAACAAATGATGGTCCATATGGAACGGATTACCATCGTATGTTGAGGGACCAATATATATATATATATATATATTATGCAGCACTACTTCACCTTTAGTTGTCCGGTACCAGCGCCCCAACTCGATCAAAGTCCATGTAATAGAAAACACAATGGCGCAGCACTCCAAAAATGCAAAAAAAGTGTAAAATTTATTCCTTCATGTCAAAAAATAAGCAACGTTTCAGCCCCCCAATGTTCATGCTTGAAAAAAGCTTCATTGGGGAGCTGAAACGTCGTTTATTTTTTGACATGAAGGAATAAATTTTACACTTTTTTTGCATTTTTTTTGGAGTGCTGCGCCATTGTATTATATATATATGTCTGTATTCAATCCAGTCCAGGCAGGATGTAAAGATTGATGGAAATGGAGACGGATGAAAGATTTTTAAAAAGTTTTTACATTCTAAGTTTCAAAACAAGATACAGAAAAGACTTCGTATTAGCCTTTTGAGCGACAGTCATGTCCTTTAGGCTATGTTCACACCACGAAATGTCTGTGCGGATATTCTGGAGACTGTGGGCAGTGGCATAATATGCCGGCACTAGGACCGCACAGGAATGCGCCATCTGATAGACAGCTATGCATTATATGCGACGTCTGCAGGAAGAATGAACAGGTTCACTCTTTCTGCAGACTCGGAATTTCCGTGCCGGAAACATGCGGTCCCATTAACCCTTAGTTAGGATCTTGCTTACACTTGTGTGTATTGTTTGGTTCGTGTTGTTACCTGTCCGATCATGGTCTTTGCCAGAATCTCCGCTCTTCTGGGACCACTAAGAAGATCTGCAGCCTTAAAGAATATCTGCGCTCGATCTTCCACCGGTCTCAGGTCCCATTCCTTGCGTGCAGACAGGGCGGCATTGATGGCTTTATTGAGGAGTTCCTAAGACGCAGACAATGCATCATCATCATCATTACCATTACCATACGTTACCAGCTATAACACTACCTATGCTCACCTTGTCTGCGTAACAGTATTTGGCGACTTTGTGCGAATGGTTGAAAGGCTGAAATGATAAATTAGTCATTAGAAGAGAAAACGGATTGTGAGGCTCAGGGATGGAGATTACAGCATTGGATCTGATGGGGATCTCAGCCATAATGTACAGTAGAGAGGGAATACAATGTAACTGCGCATCACACCTGTGTATTACTTCACATTAAGGGCAGATTTATCGAAACTTAAAGGGGTACTCCGCTGATCAGCGTTTGGAATAAACTGTTCCAAATGCTGGAGCCGGTACCAGGAGCTTATGACATCATAGCCCCGGCCCCTCGTGACATCATAGCTCCGCCCCCTCAATGTAATTCTATGGGAGGGGGCGTGACAGCGGTTATGCCCCCTCCCATAGACTTGCATTGAGGGGGCGGGGCTATCAGTGCCAGCTCCAGCGTTCGGAACAGTTAGTTCCAGAGGCTGAGTAGCGGAGTGCCCCTTTAAACAGTTCTAGGGGCTATGACTTCATGAGCTCCTGGTGCCGGCTCCAGCGTTCGGAACAGTTTGTTCCAAGCGATGAGCAGCGGAGTACCCCTTTAAAGAAAAACTGTCTAGCCAGGATACGCTCACACTGAGAATTCCGGCCCAGACAATAACCGCAATGCAGCCCAGCAGAAATTCATCAGCACATTTTCACTGCACAATCTCATTGACAGCAATAGGAGGCTGCTGCAAAGTGGATTCTGCTGAAATTTGCTGAATTTCTGCCGGAGAGATTAAAGGGGTATTCCAGGTAAAAACATTTTATCCCCTCTGCAAACAGAATGTCCGCTCGGAACTTCTCTTGGCAGATTTCACAGTCCCTTAGGGTACGTTCACACAAACATAACCAGCTGCGGAAAATCTGCAGCAGATTTTGTTGCTACTCATTGATTTCAGTGGGTGTGCAGAAATTCTGCAGCGGTATTTCCACACCTGATTATATTAATGTGAACGTATTCTAAGGCTAAGCTCACATCTGCGTCAGAGCTCTGTCATTAAAAACTGAGCAGGATGACCCGGTGCACAACAGACCCCAACGGATCCCAGTGACTTGAATGGGGTCAGTCTGGTTTTCCTTCTGGTTTCCGTTGTTTTCCAGGATGTCAGCAAACAAAAATAACATGACTGGTTTGTACCTTGTTATGTTTGTTAAATACAATAAAATTTAGTTTTATTGTATTTAACAAACATAACAAGGTACAAACAAAGGCGATGTAGCGAGTGTGGACACAAAGGGGTCAAAATGGTCCAGGGGGGGTCGTGCGAGCAACAAATCAAAACGCATCAGAAAATGCACAGGAACAAATTCATGCAATAATCCTGCAGTAAAGGCCGGCGGGAGCAAAGTCCCACCATGTCTAAAGTCCCACCATGTCTACGCGTTCTGCGAACGGAGATGTGAACGAGGGCAAACTGAACTCAAAGACTGCCCATAGCGACCAATCGCACTCGGCTTTCAATTCTTAAAGGGGTACTCCGCAGATCAGCGCTTGAAACAGACTGTTCCGAACACTGGAGCCGATAGCCCGGCCCCCTCATGACCCACGCCCCACCCCCCTCAATGCAAGTCTATGGGAGGGGGCGTGACGACTGTCACGCCCCCTCCCATAGACTTGCATTGAGGGGGCGGGGCTATCGGCGCCAGCTCCAGCATTCGGAACAGTTAGTTCCAAAGGCTGAGCAGCGGAGTACCCCTTTAAACAGTTCAGGTAAAATGAAAGCTGCGCTGTGAAGAATAAAATCTTTGTCGTGCGATTCGGCTGCGTCTTACCGAGAGCTGATACCGGACGTCCTTGGTCCACACCTCCTCTCCCCCCCACCACACACGGGATTTCTTCCGTCTTGCCCTTAAGATCCTGCAGTGCCTAGAGATGCGATGGAAGAAAAACATCAAGACATCCTTAGAATGTGATGTATACACTGAACCTCTCAAGGAAAACTGGATACGGAAAGAAGATGTCGGCTGGCACTGCCCTCCGCAGTAGAATTCTTTACTGGGACAAACAAGTCTTGGATACAGCAGCTGGCCGACGGGCCCTTTCATGCTATACACAGTGCTTAAAGGGGTACTCCGCCCCAGGACATCTTATCCCCTATCCAAGTCACGCCCCCTCCCATAGACTTGCATTAAGGGGGCGGGCTGTGACGTCTGCTCTGTGCAGTAAGGATAGCGGGGTGCTGCAGCAGAGATCCCGGGGGTCCCCAGCGGCAGGACCCCCGCGATCTGACATCTTATCCCCTATCCTTTGTCCTGGGGCAGAGTACCCCTTTAATCCTGACCTTTGACATCTAACACAATCCCCTCCCCTTATAGGAAAACTTTATTTTTTTTTTTTTTATTATCTTACTCTAGTACAAAATTTTAAATCATTACAAAAATATAAAAAGCTTATTAAGAGGGTCATATAGGACACAAATTGAAACAAATGGAGGATAACCGAAAGTGAATAATACACAATAGAATAAGTAAAATTTAGTTAAGGGGTACTCCGGTGGAAAAAAAAATAAAAATTAAATATATATATATATATATATATATATATATATTATATTTATTTTAAATCAACTGGTCCCAGAAAGTTAAACAGATTTGGAAATTACTTTTATTAAAAAATCTTTATCCTTTCAGTACTTTTTAGCGGCTGTATACTACAGAAGAAATTATTTTCTTTTTCAGTTTTTTTGTCTTGTCCACAGTGCTCTCTGATGACACCTGATGCCCGTATCAGGAACTGTCCAGAGCAGGAGAAAATCCCCATAGCAAACATATACTGCTCTGGACAGTTCCTGACACGGACAGAGGTGTCAGCAGAGAGCACTGTGGACAAGACAAAAAAGAAAATAATTTCCTCTGTATCATACAGCTGCTAAAAAGTACTGGAAGGGTAAAGATTTTTTTAATAGAAGTAATATACAAATCTGTTTAACTTTCTGTCACCAGCTATCGGACCCCCGCGATCTATAACTTATCCACTTTGGTTTAGATATGGGATAACTACAGAACTCCTTTCATTTCCTGTGTTCGATCACTTTTCCTGTGATTATAGTTTGTAGATATTCTCTTATTCTTACGTGTAATGGTTGAATAGTTTTACCTATATAAATATGGCCACTTCTCAAGAAACATCTCAAGACAAAGCCTCTAACCAGGGGCCCATAGTGAATCATTGACTGTAAACCGTGAGTGCGGTAAATCATTACCGGAGCCTTCACCAACATTCACAATAATAGGACCATGTGCAAATTGTACAACAACCGCCCCTTTGTGTTCTTACCAAATTAAAGGGGTACTCCGGTGGAAAAAAAAATGTTTTAATCAACTGGCGCCAGAAAGTTAAACAGATTTGTAAATTACTTCTATTAAAAAAAATCTTAAATCCTTCCAGTACTTATTAGCTGCTGAATATTACAGAGGAAATTATTTTCTTTTTGAACACAGAGCTCTCTGCTGAATCACGAGCACAGTGCTCTCTGCTGACATCTCTATCCATTTTAGGAACGGTCCAGAGTAGGAGAAAATCCCCATAGAAAACATATGCTGCTCTGGACGGTTCCTAAAATGGACAGAGATGTCAGCAGAGAGCTCTGTGCTCGTGATGTCAGCAGAGAGCTCTGTGCTCGTGATGTCAGCAGAGAGCTCTGTGCTCGTGATGTCAGCAGAGAGCTCTGTGTTCCAAAAAGAAAAGAATTTCCTCTGTAGTATTCAGCAGCTAATAAGTACTGGAAGGATTAAGATTTTTTTAATAGAAGTAATTTACAAATCTGTTTCTGGCACTAGTTGATTTAATATAAAAAAAAAAAGGGTTTTCACCGGAGTACCCCTTAAAGGACACCGTACCTTAAAGGGGAACTGCAGCCATAGAACACTTATCCCCTATCCGCAAAAAAAGAAAAAGTTTTCCACCGGAGTACTCCTTTAATTTGTATCAAAGGGGGTTATCCAAGACTTCACAACTAAAGACTGTGGACTTCCAGTTGCAAAACTACAACTCTCAGCATGCCCGGACAGCCGTTGGCTGTCCGGGCATGCTGAGAGTTGTAGTTTTGCAACAGCTGTGCTCAGTCCCATTCACTTGAGAGACAAAGCTGTAGAGAACTATAACACCAGACACAGGCTCTAATAATAGTACAGACCCGTGTGTGATAAACCACAATAAAGGGGGGCGCTGTGGTTCGTAGATACAACTGACCAGTTGGGGGACCCCCACCGATCTAATAGACTATCACTAAACCAGAGCCAGATTCTTACTTTCTGCAGGGCCGCTCTTTCGGGGCTGCCATGTTTGAACTCCAGGATGGGCTCATTCTTCACTTCAGCTGCCGCACAGTGATGCCAGCGCTGCCTGAAAAGAAAAACGCATACGGAATAAGAAATACAGGACACGTGATCCTCCTGAAAAGAAAAACACATACTGAATAAGAAATACAGGACACGTGATCCTACAAAGAAAAACACATACGGAATAAGAAATACAGGACACGTGATCCTCCTGAAAAGAAAAACACATACGGAATAAGAAATACAGGACATGTGATCCTACAAAGAAAAACACATACTGAATAAGAAATACAGGACACGTGATCCTCCTGAAAAGAAAAACACATACGGAATAAGAAATACAGGACATGTGATCCTACAAAGAAAAACACATACTGAATAAGAAATACAGGACACGTGATCCTACAAAGAAAAACACATACTGAATACGAAATACAGAACATGTGATCCTACAAAGAAAAACACATACTGAATACGAAATACAGGACACGTGATCCTCCTGATGATCCTAGTATATAGAACACTTAGAGAACATGTGATGTAAGACGCCATACAGGATCCAGGCCACACCATGCAGAATTGTCACACCCAACACGAGAAGGTGACAATAAGAAGAATTCTATATAAGCAGTTAAAGGGGTTCTCCACCATAAGGTGATTTTAGTACGTTCCTGCCAGACAGTAATGGACAGGCTTAGGAATTATCTGCGCTTGTCTTGGGGTTAAATGGCTATGTTGTGAGATTACCATAACGCTGTGGCTAGCTTTTTGTAAACTGGCTATTTCCCGTTCGAGTTTGTTCCCTTAAACTACTAGTCCCAGGATCCCTTGTTTGTCCCTTGTCACTTCACTCCCTCCCACACTTCAGCTACCCCAAGGTTGCAAAACTTTAATTCTTGCACAATGATCTCCCCCTCCCAGCAGTCACTCCACCCATTGAAGCACAGCCAGGTTCCCTCTGAACACCAGACTAGTGATGTAATGTCTCAGGCCACACTTCAACCAGGGAAAACCTGGGACAACATTCATTTTCTATGCCGCTAAAAGTAAACTTTGGGGCAAAAATCACAGAACAATTGTAAGACCACCATGAAACACAGACACTATATTATGGAGTACACCAACTTTCCAGCCCCTGAAGCATAGTCAAAGAAACAAAAACCTCCTGGAATACCCCTTTACACCCCTGTGGATGAATATTTGGCATTTACTGTCCTCCTTATGGGTTGTGAGAAGCGGGTGATTAGTTGTTTACAGTACTGATTGTATTGTCACAATGTATCAGTGGAGATATGAGAATATACTGTCCAGATATGAGTTAACATAACAATATAATTATCACTTATTCTATTTGGAGAAAGCAAGGATTTTTGCCCCCTCTGTTATAAGGCAATTGGCACCTGCCATATAAGCGTTTTATGGTGTCCGCTCTAGGAAGAATCCTGGTTGTAGAAGAATTATGGAGGCCACTGAGCTCTTGGGAACTTTCTGTGCAGTAAAAATTTATTTGTATCCTTCTCCAAATCTGTGCCTCCACACAATCCTGTTTCTGGGCTCCACAGGCAGTTCTTTCCCTCCTCCCCCCCCCCCCTCCCCCCATGGCTTGGTATTTGCTCTGATATACATTGTCAGCTGTGAGACTTTATATAGACAGGGCTGTCTCTGAGCTCTACAGGCAGTTCTTCCCCCCTCATGGCTTGGTATTTGCTCTGATATATAGACAGGGCTGTGTCTGAGCTCTACAGACAGTTCTTTCCCCCTCGTGGCTTGGTGTTTGCTCTGATATATAGACAGGGCTGTGTCTGAGCTCTACAGGCAGTTCTTTCCTCCTCGTGGCTTGATGTTTGCTCTGATATATAGACAGGGCTGTGTCTGATCTCTACAGGCAGTTCTTTCTACCTCATGGCTTGGTGTTTGCTCTGATATATAGACAGGGCTGTGTCTGAGCTCTACAGGCAGTTCTTTCCCCTCATGGCTTGGTGTTTGCTCTGATATATAGACAGGGCTGTGTCGGAGCTCTACAGACAGTTCTTTCCCCCTCATGGCTTGGTGTTTGCTCTGATATATAGACAGGGCTGTGTCTGATCTCTACAGGCAGTTCTTTCTACCTCATGGCTTGGTGTTTGCTCTGATATATAGACAGGGCTGTGTCTGAGCTCTACGGGCAGTTCTTTCCCCTCATGGCTTGGTGTTTGCTCTGATATATAGACAGGGCTGTGTCGGAGCTCTACAGACAGTTCTTTCCCCCTCATGGCTTGGTGTTTGCTCTGATATATAGACAGGGCTGTGTCTGAGCTCTACAGGAAGTTCTTTCCCCCTCATGGCTTGGTGTTTGCTCTGATATATAGACAGGGCTGTGTCTGAGCTCTACAGGCAGTTCTTTCCCCTCATGGCTTGGTGTTTGCTCTGATATATAGACAGGGCTGTGTCTGAGCTCTACAGGCAGTTCTTTCATTCTCATGGCTTGGTGTTTGCTCTGATATATAGACAGGACTGTGTCTGAGCTCTACAGGCAGTTCTTTCATTCTCATGGCTTGGTGTTTGCTCTGATATATATATATAGACAGAGCTGTGTCTGAGCTCTACAGACAGTTCTTTCCTCCTCATGGCTTGGTGTTTGCTCTCATATATATATAGACAGGGCTGTGTCTGAGCTCTACAGACAGTTCTTTCCTCCTCATGGCTTGGTGTTTGCTCTGATATATATATATATATATATATATATATATATATATATATATATAGACAGGGCTGTGTATTGTCCAATCAGATGAATTTACCACCGGTGACTCCAACCAAGGTGCAGAAACATCTCAGCATGTGTCATAGAAAAGGGTATGAATACTTATGTCTATGCCATTATTTTAGTTTTCCTTTAAAAAGTTTGGTAACATTTCCATTACTTAACTTTAACAAAGGGATTTTTTTTTATATATATATCATTTATGTTGTGAAAGTAAAAAAATAAAAAATAAAAAGTCTAAGGGTCCAAAAACTTTCCAAATGTATTTTGTGTGTAAAAAAACTGATACAAGATCTTGTGTAAACTGAGAAGGTCTGGTAGAGGATCTGCACCTGTGAGGCTGATCAGAGATCCCATGAGTCAGCAGCGTCACCCGCGGGCGCTGGGAGGTGACGGGAACAGTTTGTTCAGTTATTATAGTCAGACGTGTGTGAGTCCCGTCTGTAGGTGTCTGGACCTCATTGTAGGGCTGGTGGTATATGGGCCTGTACCGTACCCGTGTGTCCCCAGTTTCATACAGTGGCATGTTCCATTACATTCTGTACAAGATTCCATGCAAGACCCTGATACATGATGGATTTTTGCATCTAAGAGGGGATATATATATATATATATATATATATATATATATATATTGTGTGTAAGACAGCAACAGAAATGGTGGCACTAAATGTCCAAAGAGAAATGGATACCAGTTTTCAGGAAGTGCATATCCCATCCAGAGAAAGCTGGGTGAGGTATGGGAAATCAAGAAATAGTTAAATTATTATTAGTATTTACCAAATAAAGTAGTAATTTGATAAATCTTGTTATTGGATTTTCTTGGTATGTGAGGGAAGGTTTGATAGTTTAGGGTCTTTTGTCCCCTTCCTGGGCAATTCCAAATTTTCATTCTAGCCGCTATCAACACAGGTGCTGAAGACAGCTCATCGCTGAGCTTTAAAGGGGTACTCTGCTGCCCCAGCGTTCGCAACATTTTGTTCCAAATGCTTGGAGCAGGCGGTGGGGGTTGTGACGTCACTGCCACACCCCTCGTTACATCACATCACGCCCCCTCAATGCAAGTCTATGGGAGGGGGCGTGGCATGAAGTCACGAGGGGGCGTGACAGTAACATCACGACCCCCGCCGCCTGCTCCAAGCATTCTAAATGAATGTTGGGTACTGCTCAGAAATCCCCTATCCAAAGGATAAGATGTCTAGGGACGGAGTATCCCTTTAAGACTAAGTGACATTCAGTCTGCAAGTGAGGCTGTGAGGAACCTCTGAGAGATGGAGTCCGAAGTGAGTAACCCATTGTTGATGACTGTTATGGTGGGCGGCTGGTAGTAAGCCACCTGTATAGATAGGGAGGATTTCTGTGTTGGTGCAGGACAAGCAGGATTTAGTTTGTATTTGTTTAGGCTGGAAAAATAAAAAGAGGAACAACCTGTGTCCGTCACCATCTTTGACCCCTGTTTTGCCGTTATTTGTCTGTCTCTATAAGGCTTATCTCCCACAAATAGATTCCCCCCCCCCCCAATGTAACGTGTATGCGCTGAGCAGCGATGACCTTCCAGCTACACGTTCTATATTCTTTATCAGCGTTGCGATACAAGGTCAGTCTGAGGAGTCGTAGTGACCTCCATCCGGACACATTGTTCCCCTTCAATGTTATTCTGTACAATGAGCGACCCCTGTAGTCACAACGTAAATACCTCACAGGAGACAATCTTCGGTTGTGTTCACACTACGGATCTGTAGCGGAATCTTTGCTCCTTAAATTCAGTGAGCGGAGATTCAGCCTGGCGGTGGCGGTAGAACCACGCAGCACTGCGCTGTCACCAATGATGGCTGTGCAGTGCTCGCGGACTTCAACGCAAATAATGAACATGTTCTTTCTTGGCGCTGAACAATTTCTGCAGTGTGAACGGGTCTCGCGGGAAAAGACCCATCCGCACAGATGCTACCGTTCAGTGTGAGCATACCCTTAGTGTCTATGGGGGAGATTTATCAATACCTGCAACCAATCAGATCGCTTCTCTCATTTTGCTCAGGACAGGATTTGATAAATCTCCCCCTATAGGTTTTCACACTCAAATCTGAAAATCACATTTACGAAACTTACTATGGAAATTTAAAAAAAGTACTAAGAATTAGTGATAAGAGTGCTGACGAGTTCATTAATAATGTGTCTCGTAGGCTCTGTGATGGTGGGGGTGTCAGTCATGGGGGGCCCTGTGATGGTGGGGGTGTCAGTCATGGGGGGCCCTGTGATGGTGGGGGTGTCAGTCATGGGGGGCCCTGTGATGGTGGGGGTGTCAGTCATGGGGGGCCGTGTGATGGTGGGGGTGTCAGT
Source organism: Hyla sarda (assembly GCF_029499605.1). Classification (NCBI taxonomy): domain Eukaryota; kingdom Metazoa; phylum Chordata; class Amphibia; order Anura; family Hylidae; genus Hyla; species Hyla sarda. The sequence goes on along the minus strand of NC_079198.1, from coordinate 1,860,797 downwards.
CATGGGGGCCCTGTGATGGTGGGGGTGTCAGTCATGGGGGGCCCTGTGATGGTGGAGGTGTCAGTCATGGGGGGCCCTGTGATGGTGGAGGTGTCAGTCATGGGGGGCCCTGTGATGGTGGGGGTGTCAGTCATGGGGGGCCCTGTGATGGTGGGGGTGTCAGTCATGGGGGGCCCTGTGATGGTGGAGGTGTCAGTCATGGGGGGCCCTGTGATGGTGGAGGTGTCAGTCATGGGGGGCCCTGTGATGGTGGGGGTGTCAGTCATGGGGGGCCCTGTGATGGTGGAGGTGTCAGTCATGGGGGGCCCTGTGATGGTGGAGGTGTCAGTCATGGGGGCCCTGTGATGGTGGAGGTGTCAGTCATGGGGGCCCTGTGATGGTGGAGGTGTCAGTCATGGGGGCCCTGTGATGGTGGAGGTGTCAGTCATGGGGGCCCTGTGATGGTGGAGGTGTCAGTCATGGGGGGTCCTGTGATGGTGGAGGTGTCAGTCATGGGGGGCCCTGTGATGGTGGAGGTGTCAGTCATGGGGGGCCCTGTGATGGTGGGGGTGTCAGTCATGGGGGGCCCTGTGATGGTGGGGGTGTCAGTCATGGGGGGCCCTGTGATGGTGGGGGTGTCAGTCATGGGGGGCCCTGTGATGGTGGAGGTGTCAGTCATGGGGGGCCCTGTGATGGTGGAGGTGTCAGTCATGGAGGGCCCTGTGATGGTGGAGGTGTCAGTCATGGGGGGCCCTGTGATGGTGGAGGTGTCAGTCATGGGGGGTCCTGTAATGTGGAGGTGTCAGTCATGGGGAGCCCTGTAATGTGGGGGTGTCAGTCATGGGGGGGGCCCTGTAATGTGGAGGTGGAGGTGTCAGTCATGGGGGGCCCTGTGATGGTGGGGGTGTCAGTCATTGGAGGCCCTCTGATGGTGGGGGTGTCAGTCATTGGAGGCCCTGTGATGGTGGGGGTGTCAGTCATGGGGGGCCCTGTGATGGTGGAGGTGTCAGTCATGGGGGGCCCTGTGATGATGGGGGTGTCAGTCATGGGGGGCCCTGTGATGATGGGGGTGTCAGTCATGGGGGGCCCTGTGATGGTGGTGTCAGTCATGGTGGGCCCTGTGATGGTGGGTGTGTCAGTCATGGGGGGCCCTGTAATGTGGAGGTGTCAGTCATGGGGGGCCCTGTGATGGTGGAGGTGTCAGTCATGGGGGGCCCTGTGATGGTGGAGGTGTCAGTCATGGGGGGCCCTGTGATGGTGGAGGTGTCAGTCATGGGGGGCCCTGTGATGGTGGAGGTGTCAGTCATGGGGGGCCCTGTAATGTGGAGGTGTCAGTCATGGGGGGCCCTGTAATGTGGGGGTGTCAGTCATGGGGGGCCCTGTAATGTGGAGGTGTCAGTCATAGGGGGCTGTGATGGTGGAGGTGTCAGTCATGGGGGGCCCTGTAATGTGGAGGTGTTAGTCATGGGGGGCCCTGTGATGGTGGGGGTGTCAGTCATGGGGGCCCTGCAATGTGGAGGTGTCAGTAATTGGGAGGGGGTGAATATTTTTGCTTTCAGTTATTTTGTAGCTGTAATGAATAAACATCACATGGACAGTGCCATCAGGGGTGATGCTGGTAGTGAGGGCAGAGCACAGTGGGCTCACGAGACAATGGGCACAGCAGGCAGAGCAGGGGCACAGCATGGACAGAGCAGGGGGCACAGCAGATAGAGCAGGGGCACAGCATACAGAGCAGGGGCACAGCATGGACAGAGCAGGGGGCACAGCAGATAGAGCAGGGGCACAGCATGGACAGAGCAGGGGGCACAGCAGATAGAGCAGGGGCACAGCATGGACAGAGCAGGGGCACAGCAGATAGAGCAGGGGCACAGCATGGACAGAGCAGGGGGCACAGCAGATAGAGCAGGGGCACAGCATGGACAGAGCAGGGGGCACAGCAGATAGAGCAGGGGCACAGCATACAGAGCAGGGGCACAGCATACAGAGCAGGGGCACAGCAGATAGAGCAGGGGCACAGCATACAGAGCAGGGGGCACAGCAGATAGAGCAGGGGGCACAGCATACAGAGCAGGGGGCACAGCATACAGAGCAGGGGGCACAGCATACAGAGCAGGGGGCACAGCATACAGAGCAAGGGGCACAGCATGGACAGAGCAGGGGGCACAGCATACAGAGCAGGGGGCACAGCATACAGAGCAGGGGGCACAGCATGGACAGAGCAGGGGGCACAGCATGGACAGAGCAGGGGGCACAGCATACAGCGCAGGGGGCACAGCATACAGCGCAGGGGGCACAGCATACAGCGCAGGGGGCACAGCATACAGAGCAGGGGGCACAGCAGATAGAGCAGGGGCACAGCAGATAGAGCAGGGGCACAGCATACAGAGCAGGGGGCACAGCATGGACAGAGCAGCATAAAAGAGACAGCAAAAGGGATGACTGGTGATACAGAAGAGATGACAACAGGGGGGCTGGCATGGTGCACTGACACGTTGTGCAGGTAGTTAGTGGGCACAGCACATGGGGGAAGCTGTCAGTGAGGAGGGCACAGCACATGGGGGCTGCTGTTAGTGAGGGGCACAGCACATGGGGGCAGCTGTCAGTGAGGGGCACAGCACATGGGGGCAGCTGTCAGTGAGGAGGGCACAGCACATGGGGGCAGCTGTCAGTGAGGAGGGCACAGCACATGGGGGCAGCTGTCAGTGAGGAGGGCACAGCACATGGGGGCAGCTGTCAGTGAGGGCACAGCACATGGGGGCAGCTGTCAGTGAGGAGGGCACAGCACATGGGGGCAGCTGTTAGTGAGGGGCACAGCACATGGGGGCAGCTGTCAGTGAGGAGGGCACAGCACATGGGGGCAGCTGTCAGTGAGGGCACAGCACATGGGGGCAGCTGTCAGTGAGGAGGGCACAGCACATGGGGGCAGCTGTTAGTGAGGGGCACAGCACATGGGGGCAGCTGTCAGTGAGGGGCACAGCACATGGGGGCAGCTGTCAGTGAGGAGGGCACAGCACATGGGGGCAGCTGTCAGTGAGGAGGGCACAGCACATGGGGGCAGCTGTCAGTGAGGAGGGCACAGCACATGGGGGCAGCTGTCAGTGAGGGCACAGCACATGGGGGCAGCTGTCAGTGAGGAGGGCACAGCACATGGGGGCAGCTGTCAGTGAGGGGCACAGCACATGGGGGCAGCTGTCAGTGAGGGGCACAGCACATGGGGGCAGCTGTCAGTGAGGAGGGCACAGCACATGGGGGCAGCTGTCAGTGAGGAGGGCACAGCACATGGGGGCAGCTGTCAGTGAGGAGGGCACAGCACATGGGGGCAGCTGTCAGTGAGGAGGGCACAGCACATGGGGGCAGCTGTCAGTGAGGGCACAGCACATGGGGGCAGCTGTCAGTGAGGAGGGCACAGCACATGGGGGCAGCTGTCAGTGAGGAGGGCACAGCACATGGGGGCAGCTGTCAGTGAGGGGCACAGCACATGGGGGCAGCTGTCAGTGAGGGGCACAGCACATGGGGCAGCTGTCAGTAAGGAGGAGCACTTACCCTGCCCAGGACAGTCTGAGGACCCTCCGTAGCTGCAGCATGCTCCTCTATACTGTATGTGACTCCGGGCTCAGTGAGGAGGGGCGGGGCCCCGATGTAACGCTGCTGCCTATTGGCTGAGCCCTGGTCACACTGTGCGGCTCTGCGCTGGGTGATTTCTTTATTAGTGACAATAAACCGCAGAGATCTGTGACACCTGTTCACACCGGATCACTGTACGAGCTGCGGAACGTCCGCTGATACAATGTAACCGATAACCGCGCCAGCCAATCAGGAGACAGTGTGCGGACGGATCCATTGGGGGAGGGGGGTCCGATCAGATTTTAACACTTTCAGGGCGTGTTGGTCGCCGTTCTTCTTGCGGAGCTGATGGTGCAGACATGACGTCACGTCTATGATCTCACCGGCTCCGTATACGGGTCAGTACCGATGTGTTCACAGAATGGTACGACCCGGGGGGGGCTGGTACCGGGACAGCCAATCACAGGAGGCGGAACAACAGCCTGACCAATAGGAAGTCACGAAACGGAAGACGCCCCCCTGTGCTGTGGAGGAGGTGTGTGACGTGTTGAGTCTTGTTATTACGTCATCAGAGGACAAAAGTGAAGAATTCTCGTTTTCTATAAATGTGACCAATAAATCTCCAGCCTCTCCAGCACTTAGGTCACATGATAATCAGTGGTCACGTGACTGATGGAGCCCATGTGCCTAATATCAGGGAAGGGTTTCTAGCAGAAAGTCGAAGTGACCCCAAAAAAAGCTGTTACTGGGTTTATTTTATTTAACCCCATTTAATTTTAAAGTAGTGTGGACCTCCAGATGCTGGAAGTTGTAGTATTGCAACATCTGGAGGTCCACAGTTTGGAGACCACTGATTTAAAGGAGTACTCCAGTGTTATAAAACGTATCCCCTATCTGAACAATAGGGGATAAATTATAGATTGGGGGGGGGGGGACCCCCTGGAATCTTCTGCACAGCGTGCTGGCAGTCCGAAAGGGGGCATGCTGACCCCCTGCAAGAAGCCACGGCCGATACGCCGCCTCCATCTATCTGTAAGGGGTACATTGGGGGTCGCCCACCGCTCCGTGCTGGGTTGGCACACCCCCTTCCTGCAGACTGCTGGGGCACCGTGCAGGAGACCCTATAGTACACCCTCAGAAGAGAGGATCCCTCTCCTATATATCTTTATAGCAGTGGTCTCCAACCTGCGGACCTCCAGATGTTGCAAAACTACAACTTCCAGCATGCCCGGACAGCCTTTGGCTGTCCGGGCATGCTGGGAGTTGTAGTTTTGCAATATCTGGGGGTCCGCAGGTTGGAGACCACTGCTCTATAGCATAATCACAGCACCAGCTTGAAGGACATTATAGAGCAGTACTGAGTAATGTAAGATGTGTGCTCTCTTTGTAGTCTCTGCTTCTGGCTCTCCTCTCCATAGACATATGAGCTTCTGAAGTTAAGGTTGTTCTTTTCTGTCTAAATCCTCTCTGATGACATGTGTCTCGGGAAACGCCCAGTTTAGAAGAGGTTTGCTATGGGGATCTGCTCCTAAACTGGGATCAGAAAAGAACAACCTTAACTTCAGAAGCTCATAAGTACTGAAAGGATTAAGATTTTTTAATAGAAGTAATTTACAAATCTGTTTAACTTTCTGGAGCCAGTTGAGATATATATATATATATATATATATATATATATATATATATATATATATCAAGTTTTTTTCCTGGAATACCCCTTTAATAGGCAGCATGTAATCTTATCCTTCAGTGATAGAACAGTTTGTAATGTGAGTGTGCAGTGAATAATGAATTTAAGATGAGAAAGAAAGGATCCTGAACAAAAAAAAGAGGCATTTATATTTGCAAAGCTTGATGACATGACAGCGATTTAACCCCTTCCCAACCCCTCCAAATTGCAAAGTTTTGCGTACATTTCCTTACCGTGTCATAAGGGGCTTATATTGTACTTTTTACTGGTTCTCCTGCGCCATACGGGTCAGGATCACTGGACAGATACAAGAAAAACTTCAAAAGCCAAACTCAATAGCACGAAGGAATACGGGTCAAGATTCTAAACAACAATACTAAATACCGATAACAGGAAACAATCTGAACACGGGTCTAACCAGGAAACACTGAATATTTACCGTATTTTTCGCCATATAGGACGCTCCGGCATATAAGACGCACCCAATTTTAAAGGAGGAAAATCTAGAATACAATGTAAAGTATAGAACAGTGATCTTCAACCTGCGGACCTCCAGATGTTGCAAAACTACAACTCCCAGCATGCCCGGACAGCCGTTGGCTGTCCGGGCATGCTGGGAGTTGTAGTTTTGCAACATCTGGAGGTCCGCAGGTTGAAGACCACTGGTATAGGAGGTAATACTCACGTGTCCCCGCTGCTCTGGACCGTCACCGCTGCCCTGGATGTCGCCCTCCATCGCTGTCGCCGCGTCCCCAGGGTGACCCCGTCGCTCTGGAACGTCTCTGCTGCCCGGTATCCTCGCTGTCCGTCGCCGCTATCATGTCGCTACGCACGCTGCTCCTATTTAATGACGGGACGGTGTGCGCAACGACAAAGGAGAGCGCCGGCCATGCAGGGGATCCCGGCACGGAGCAGACACCGAGGAGGCAGGTAAGGTCCCTCCCGGTGCAGCCGCGTTAGTGTCACTTTCCCTTCAGACGTGGCGGTCAGCTTTGATCGCCGCGTCTGAAGGGTTAATACAGGACATCACCGCGATCGGTGATGTCCTGTATTAGCCGCGGGTCCCGGCCGTTGATGGCCGCAGGGACCGCCGCGATAGGGCAGGGTTTTAATGTGTATTTGCCGTATAAGACACACCAACTTTTCCCTCCCAGTTTTGAGGAAGAAAAAGTGCGTCTTATACGGCGAAAAATACGGTAAATATATATAAAGCATAAAACACTAAAGTACAAACATAACAAGACTAAAATCTAGATACACGAATACAGGATGAGCAGCCATGGCCGTACAAGAACGCAGACTAAGGCCACCAATACCAGCCGAGCTGGGGGGTCTATGTACCCGGGAGCCTATTGGCTGCAAACATTAACCCTATCCTGACCAAATCACACAACATGCAACAGGCATGAAAAGCAGGTGTGAATACACACCAACACAGAAAAAGACGGAATCCAGAGAGAACAATGATTTACAATGTAACGTTTAGGCGTTCCAGAGAAATAGTAGTCTGGGTAAATAGTCATTTGGGCAAATCCCGGCAGCTGCTCCCCGCCCCCTTTGGTATGAAGACAGATGAGTCATTTAAAGGGGTATTCCGAGATTTCTGGTGCTTTGAATGTGACAAGGGCAGCAGAGTTCATCTAGTTACTTATATACTTCACTTACTTGTGTTCGGTGGCTGGTATCGAAGTTCATTTTCTTCTTGGACCTTTCCCAACTTGCTGTGCGGCCCGAGACAATACATCATAAGTCAGGTGCTGTGGGCGTTCGTCTGTTGTGTATGAAGCCGCCCCCTGATGACATTACCGCCGCACATGTGCATCCATCATCACACAGATCCACAGCTTGAGTGTCATGTGATCAATGGGCGGGGCGTTCGATGTGCGGGAGGGAAATAAGTCATCTCCCACCATGAAACAAAGAATCCTGGGGATTGTAGTCTGAGGAAGGCCAGAAAACAGAAAGTAGCCAGTTCCCAAAAACAAGCCAGAAGTGTGATGGAGGACACAGGACACGACCATTTACCACCAACACAAGCACAGATCTTCGGTAAGTATGTCAATTACTGTAGGACACTTAATTACTAGTAACCTAATGTTGGATAACCCCTTTAAGGGGGTACTCCGCTGCTCAGCATTTGGAACAAACTATTCCAAACGCTGGAGCCGGCAGCTCCTGATGTCATAGCCCTGCCCCCTCAATGCAAGTCTATGCCGTCACACCCCCTCCCATAGACTTGCATTGAGGGGGTGGGGCTATGATGTCACCAGCTGCCGGCTCCAGCGTTCGGAACAGTTTGTTCCAAACACTGAGTAGCAGAGTACCCCTTTAAGGCCATCAGAGAACAACCACAGGAACCACCTCCACTGACTACTTTCCCAGGTTCTTGCAGCTTTTAAATCATAGTGTCTCAGAATCCCCCCTCAGCACTCCAGGCTGCACTTCCTGTGTTTGGGCTTCGGTCCTACGTCTGTGTATGAGATGGGGGGAAAATGTGCTCTTGAAGTTTTCTATGTTTTATTTGTACAGCAAAAACAAAAAAAGACAAAAATGTAGCCAGCACCGAACCCAATACACGGTGCACGCTGCTGTGGCAAGTACAAAACATGTAAAAAAGAAAATGGCAGCAGCACACTTGGTCTACAAAATGGAGGCTCTTAACGCACTTTTTGATCAAAACGTGTCCCCCCATCCACCACGTGGAGGTGGCCCCATATAGGATGGGACCCGAACATTCCCTCACCTCAGGCTGGGCGACATGCTGGATCCACTAACAACCCAAAACCACCTCCTGTGATATAGGACCAAGTGTGCTGCTGCCATTTTATTTTTTTTTTACATGTCTTGTACTTGCCACAGCAGCGTGCACCCGTGTATTGGGTTCTGTGCTGGCTACATTTTTGTCTTTTTTTTGTTTTTGCTGTGCAATTTGGGGGGAGTGGGTTCCTCTGTAGCCGTGCATCCCCTCCCCTATTTCACAGGAGGTGGTTTTGGGTTGTTAGTGGATCCAGCATGTCGCCCAGCCTGAGGTGAGGGAATGTTAGGGCCCCAGTGTGCTGCTGCCATTTTCTTTTTTTACATGTTTTATTTGTGCCCCCGTTTTATGTCTGTATTCTGGACCCCCGTTTTATGTGTATATTCCAGCCCCCCTCCCCCCCCCCGTTTTATGTGTGTATTCCAACCCCCGTTTTGTGTGTGTATTCCAGCCCCCCGTTTTATGTGTGTATTCCGGCCCCCGTTTTGTGTGTGTATTCCGGCCCCCCATTTTATGTGTGTATTCCAGCCCCCTGTTTTATGTGTGTATTCCAGCCCCCCGTTTTGTGTGTGTATTCCAGCCCCCCGTTTTATGTGTGTATTCCGGCCCCCGTTTTGTGTGTGTATTCCGGCCCCCCGTTATGTGTGTATTCCGGGCCCCCCCCCCGTTATGTGTGTATTCCGACCCCCCGTTATGTGTGTATTCCGGCCCCCCCCCCCCCCCGTTATGTATGTATTCCAGCCCCCCGTTATGTGTGTATTCCGGCCCCCCCCCCCGTTATGTGTGTATTCCGGATCCCCCCCCACCCCCGTTATGTGTGTATTCCGGCCCCCAGTTGTGTGTATTCCGCCCCCCCCCGTTATGTGTGTATTCCCACCCCCGTTATGTGTGTATTCCAGCCCCCCGTTATGTGTGTATTCCAGCCCCCTGTTTTGTGTGTATTCCCGCCCCCGTTTTATGTGTGTATTCCCGCCCCCGTTTTATGTGTGTATTCCCGCCCCCGTTTTATGTGTGTATTCCGGCCCCCGTTTTGTGTGTGTATTCCAGCCCCCCGTTATGTATGTATTCCAGCCCCCCGTTTTGTGTGTATTCCCGCCCCCGTTTTGTGTGTATTCCCGCCCCCGTTTTATGTGTGTATTCCCGCCCCCGTTTTATGTGTGTATTCCCGCCCCCGTTTTATGTGTGTATTCCCGCCCCCGTTTTGTGTGTGTATTCCAGCCCCCCGTTTTATGTGTGTATTCCGGCCCCCGTTTTATGTGTGTATTCCGGCCCCCGTTTTGTGTGTGTATTCCAGCCCCCCGTTATGTATGTATTCCGGCCCCCCCCCCCCCCGTTGTGTGTATTCCGGCCCCCCGTTATGTGTGTATTCCGGGCCCCCCCCCGTTATGTGTGTATTCCGGCCCCCCGTTATGTGTGTATTCCGGCCCCCCGTTATGTGTGTATTCCAGCCCCCCGTTATGTATGTATTCCGGCCCCCCCCCCCCGTTGTGTGTATTCCGGCCCCCCGTTATGTGTGTATTCCGGCCCCCCCCCCCCGTTATGTATGTATTCCAGCCCCCCGTTATGTGTGTATTCCGGCCCCCCCCCCCCCCCCCGTTATGTGTGTATTCCGGATCCCCCCCCCCCCGTTATGTATGTATTCCAGCCCCCCGTTATGTGTGTATTCCGGCCCCCCCCCCCCATTTTATCTATGTATTCCGGCCCCCGTTTTATGTGTGTATTCCGGCCCCCGTTGTGTGTGTATGTATTCCGGCCCCCCGTTTTGTGTATGTATTCCGGCCCCCGTTGTGTGTGTGTATTCCGGCCCCCCATTTTATCTATGTATTCCGGCCCCCGTTTTATGTGTGTATGTATTCCGGCCCCCCGTTTTGTGTGTGTATTCCGGCCCCCGTTGTGTGTGTGTATTCCCGCCCCCCATTTTATCTATGTATTCCGGCCCCCCATTTTATCTATGTATTCCGGCCCCCGTTTTGTGTGTTTTCCCGCCCCCCGTTTTATGTGTTTTCCCGCCCCCCGTTTTATGTGTGTATTCCAGCCCCCCGTTTTATGTGTGTATTCCGGCCCCCCATTTTATCTATGTATTCCGGCCCCCGTTTTATGTGTGTATTCCAGCCCCCCGTTTTATCTATGTATTCCGGCCCCCCATTTTATCTATGTATTCCGGCCCCCGTTTTATGTGTGTATTCCCGCCCTCCCCCCCGTTTTGTGTGTGTATTCCGGCCCCCCATTTTATCTATGTATTCCGGCCCCCGTTTTGTGTGTATTCCCGCCCCCCGTTTTATGTGTGTATTCCGGCCCCCCATTTTATGTGTGTATTCCAGCCCCCTGTTTTATGTGTGTATTCCAGCCCCCCGTTTTGTGTGTGTATTCCAGCCCCCCGTTTTATGTGTGTATTCCGGCCCCCGTTTTATGTGTGTATTCCGGCCCCCGTTTTGTGTGTGTATTCCAGCCCCCCGTTATGTATGTATTCCGGCCCCCCCCCCCCCCCCCCCGTTGTGTGTATTCCGGCCCCCCGTTGTGTGTATTCCGGCCCCCCGTTATGTGTGTATTCCGGCCCCCCGTTATGTGTGTATTCTGGCCCCCCCCCCCCCGTTATGTATGTATTCCGGCCCCCCCCCCCGTTATGTGTGTATTCCGGATCCCCCCCCCACCCCCGTTATGTGTGTATTCCGGCCCCCAGTTGTGTGTGTATTCCGGCCCCCAGTTGTGTGTATTCCGCCCCCCCCGTTATGTGTGTATTCCAGCCCCCCGTTATGTGTGTATTCCAGCCCCCCGTTTTGTGTGTATTCCCGCCCCCGTTTTATGTGTGTATGTATTCCGGCCCCCGTTTTGTGTGTATATTCCGGCCCCCGTTTTATGTGTGTATTCCGGCCCCCGTTTTATGTGTGTATTCCGGCCCCCGTTGTGTGTGTGTGTGTGTATTCCGGCCCCCCATTTTATCTATGTATTCCGGCCCCCGTTTTATGTGTGTATTCCAGCCCCCCGTTTTATCTATGTATTCCGGCCCCCCATTTTATCTATGTATTCCGGCCCCCGTTTTATGTGTGTATTCCGGCCCCCGTTGTGTGTGTATGTATTCCGGCCCCCCGTTTTGTGTATGTATTCCGGCCCCCGTTGTGTGTGTGTATTCCGGCCCCCCATTTTATCTATGTATTCCGGCCCCCGTTTTATGTGTGTATTCCCGCCCCCCGTTTTATGTGTGTATTCCGGCCCCCGTTGTGTGTGTATGTATTCCGGCCCCCCGTTTTGTGTGTGTATTCCGGCCCCCGTTGTGTGTGTGTATTCCCGCCCCCCATTTTATCTATGTATTCCGGCCCCCCATTTTATCTATGTATTCCGGCCCCCGTTTTGTGTGTTTTCCCGCCCCCCGTTTTATGTGTTTTCCCGCCCCCCGTTTTATGTGTGTATTCCAGCCCCCCGTTTTATGTGTGTATTCCGGCCCCCCATTTTATCTATGTATTCCGGCCCCCGTTTTGTGTGTATTCCCGCCCCCCGTTTTATGTGTTTTCCCGCCCCCCGTTTTATGTGTGTATTCCAGCCCCCCGTTTTGTGTGTGTATTCCGGCCCCCCATTTTATCTATGTATTCCGGCCCCCGTTTTATGTGTGTATTCCCGCCCCCCGTTTTATGTGTGTATTCCGGCCCCCCGTTTTGTGTGTGTATTCCGGCCCCCCATTTTATCTATGTATTCCGGCCCCCGTTTTATGTGTGTATTCCAGCCCCCCGTTGTGTGTGTATTCCGGCCCCCCGTTTTATGTGTATTCCCGCCCCCCGTTTTGTGTGTGTATTCCCGCCCCCCGTTTTGTGTGTGTATTCCCGCCCCCTGTTTTGTGTGTGTATTCCCGCCCCCCGTTTTGTGTGTGTATTCCCGCCCCCCGTTTTGTGTGTGTATTCCCGCCCCCCGTTGTGTGTGTATTCCCGCCCCCCGTTGTGTGTGTATTCCCGCCCCCCGTTGTGTGTGTATTCCCGCCCCCCGTTTTGAGGGTAGTGCACCCACCACAGACGCGCTCCAGCTCCACACACACCTCCATTCATTTCAGTGCAATAACAAAATCTGAACAAAAACTGCTGAACAATTTTGGCATTTATTGAAAGTTTTTTTTTTTTTTTTTCCTTTTTGTTTCTTTTAACAAGAGATAAAAGTTCCACATCCTATCAATCAGGCCCCGACCCCCAGAGGAGCCCGAATCGCTCAGCGACAGCCGCAGGCCCTCCGGGGGAACGTACATTATATAGGACATTGGAAATCCATGGTTCTGTGACAGTGTAGTTAGAACGAATACCGAGAGGGAAGACGAAAACAACAAAAAATATACAGAACAATGCAAAAAAAACTGTACAAAATCCCAACCCCCAAGAATTGTCGTACGTGATACAAAGTCCACTGGGCTTTAAGTGCGGTGACCTCCAGGTAGACGATTCTGCCACTTCACAAGTGGAATGTGCAATAGCGCCCCCATACCAGTGTTTCCCAACCGGGGTGCCTCCAGCTGTTGCAAAACTACAACTCCTGGCATGTCCGGACAGCCTTTGCATCAATGCATTTCATGACTAACTGGGTCATGTGATCACCAGTCTGACCAATAGAAAAAGTCCAGTGCTTAAGGCAGTGTTTCCCAACCAGGGTGCCTCCAGCTGTTGCAAAACTACAACTCCCAGCATGCCCGGACAGCCAACGGCTGTCCGGGCATGCTGGGAGTTGTAGTTTTGCAATAACTGAAGGCCTGCCATTTGCAGACGTAGGTCCTATCCGATGACCTGTCAGGTCAAGTTGGTAGATTCTGGAATGCTGGGAGTTGTAGTTTTGCAACAGCTTAAAGGGGTCCTCCGGTGGGAATTTTTTATGAACTGGTGCCAGAAAGTTAAACAGATTTGTAAATGACTTCTATTAAAAAAATCTTTACCCTTTCAGCACTTTTTAGCAGCTGTATGCTACAGAGGAAATTCTTTTCTTTTTGAATTTCTTTTTTGTGTTGTCCACAGTGCTCTCTGCTGACACCTCTGTTCGTGTCAGGAACTGTCCAGAGCAGCATAGGTTTGCTATGGGGATTTTCTCCTGCTCTGGACAGTTCCTGACACGGACAAATTCAAAGAGAAAAGAATTTCCTCTGTAGTATACAGCTGCTAATAAGTACTGGAAGGGTAAAGATTTTTTTTTAATAGAAGTAATTTACAAATCTGTTTAACTTTCTGGCACCAGTTTATTTATAAATTATATATATATATATATATATATATATATATATATATATATAATTTTTTTTTTTTTTTTTTTTTTTTTTACCGGAGTACCCCTTTAAGCCCACAATTTGGAGACGTAGGTTCTATCCGATGACCGGTTAGGTCAGGTTGGTAGATCTGGGCATGCTGGGAGTTGTAGTTTTGCAATAAGTGAAGGCCTGCAATTTGGACACTTAGGTCCTATCCAATGACCCGTTAGTTCAAGTTGTTTGATCCGAGCATGCTGGGAGTTGTAGTTCTGCAACAGCTGGATACACCCTGATTGGGAAACACTGGCCCCCATACAATGCTCTTCATCCCTGGCACCGCCTACAGATGCTTAAATGTATTGCAAAAAAAAAAAAACACCATAATCGTCTGGTTCAGGAAAATACCCAGGACCTTGTGTTACCTATTGCTACCGTGAATTATAGCTTAAAATCTTCACCCGCCACAACATAGCGGGTGCAAAACGCAAAGAAACGGCAAAAAAACCATCGCATCCAATTAAGACATAAAAAACACTCCACAAATAATAAAAAGGTTATAAAATAATTGCGGTGAACCCCGGTCAGTACATTCTCCAGTGTCAGTCTACAAATATTTGGATGTAAATGCAGTGAAATTGGTCACAGTTAATGTTTTGTGTTTTTTCACATTTTCTTGCCATTTTCACCTGCAATACCACCATTTTACACTAGGTGGCGCTGGTGCACAGTAAATTTTTGTTTCCTGGAATTTTCTACATAAAAAAAAAATAATAATAATTTAAAAAAAACAAAAAATTTTTTTAAAAAAAAAACAGACATTTCCCAATAAATGAGAAATCTTTAATCTGCTGGGACAGATACAAATACTTACATTTTAACATTGGGGTAATTGTTCTAAGTTATCTGTAAATGTCGCGTGAGCCAACCCTGTGAAGTCACCACCGGATTGTGGACTCCATCTTAAAAGGGGTACTCCGCCCCTAGACATCTTATCCCCTATCCAAAGGATGGGGGGGATAAGATGCCAGGTCACGGGGGTCCCCGCGATCTCCCTGCTGCCTCCGGCTTTTGTTTAGAGCATCCGGTGCAGCGCCAGAAGCTCATGATGTCACGGCCACACCCCCTCAATGCAAGTCTGGGAGGGGGCGTGACAGCCGCCACGCCCCCTCCCATAGACTTGCATTGAGGGGGCGTGGCCGTGACATCACGAGTGGGGCATGGCCATGAGGTCACGAGCCTCCGCCCCGCATCGCCAGTCATCCAGCACGGAGCGCAGTCGGGACCCCTGCAATTAGACTTCTTATCCGCTATACTTTGGATAGGGGTTAAGATGTCTAGGGCGGAGTACCCCTTTAAGACGTGTCAGCTCTGCAACCTTTACACCAGTCAGCAGAATTTCAATGACACCTAAGTCATCTTACCCCAAAACCCTTATTCATGCGTCATCTTATTGAGATACAAACGGAAGGAATACTGAACAGAGAGAACAGATCTGATTCAGAATTATTATTATTTATTTTGAATTTTTTTTTATTTTTAGAAAAGTTTTGTTCATAAAAATAGAATCTACAGTATTTAGTTTATAAATAGATTACAGAGAGTCTCCCGGGACTACGGATACTTCTATCGCCCTCTACGCCCTTCAGCCCAAGCCATCTGCTCTGCCTGTAACATGCAACAGAAAACCCTCCACCTCCGATATATACACGCTCCTCCGCCATACGACGCTCACCTCTATAAATATCAGGGAGCTCTTCAAAACAGCAAGTTATATTTGTGTGTGTGATTCAAGTTACCATTAAAGGGACCCGATGACGCTAAAGATACAGTCCGAACTGCGGGAATCACGTTATAGATTAGGGAGAGCGGAGCAGATTGATATATACTTTGTGGGGAAAGATTCAGTAGAACTTGTAAATTATTCATTAAAATGCCTGGTCTTTCTGGGCTTAGGAGTCCAGTGGGCGGTCCTACTCAGGGCCTGACCGCATTCTCTCTGCTCATTAAGGAAAGATGACTGGCCATTTCTGAGCTTAGGAGTCCAGTGGGTGGTCCCTGCTTAATGACTGACAGTCTTCCTTGCACAAGTGTTTAGAGACAGCAATTATAGAGTAGAACTGCCCACAGGACTCTTTAACCCTTTCTCTTCTTGGGCTAAAAGGAGTCCAGGGGGCAGTCCTACTCAGCGACTGACAGCAATTTCTGTGCTCATTCAGGAAAGAAGACCAGTCACAGCTCACAGGACTGCTAATTCTCTGCCCTTTCTGAGCTTAGATGTCAGTCATTGAGTAGGACCACCCACTGGACTCCTGTATTTACACATTTGCACAAGAAAGACTGTCAATCACTGAGTAGAACTGCCAACATGACTCTTTAACCTTTCCTCTTCTTGGGCTTAGGAGTCCAAAGGGCGGTCCTACTCAGTGACCGACAGAAATCTCTGACAGTCTTCCCTGTAGAACTGTCCTCAGGACTCCTAAACTTCTGGGCCTAGAAGCACTGTGGGAAGTTGTACAAGGAAGACACTTAGTAGGACCGCCCTCTGGACTCTTAATCCCAGGAAGAGCAGAGATTTGAGATGGCGGTCCTACTCAGTGGCAAACAGCAATCTCTGTACTTTTTTTTTTTTTTTTTTACAGGGAAGACAATCAAGAAGAACTGCCCACAGGACTCTTAAATCTCTAGGCTTAGGGGTCCTGTGGGCAGCTGTACAAGACAAGACAGACTGATCACAGAGTAGAATTGCCAACAGGACTCCGAAGCCCAAAGATGTAGGAGTCCTGTGGGGAGTTCTACTCGATGACGGTATATTTCCTGTATAAATAAGTACAGTAAATAATTGCTGTCAGTCAATGACTAGGACCGCCCTCTGGATTCCAAACACAGGAAAAGCAGAGATTTAGGGGTCAGGTGGGCAGATCTACTCATCATTATCATACAGGAAAGTGTCACTCACCGAGTAGACCCGCCCTCTGGACTCCTAATCCCAGAACGAGCAGAAGAAGTTTAGATGAATAAATTACAAGTTCTCTTGAATCTTTTCCCACAACATTATATATCATTCTTCTCCACTCCACCTGCTCTATAACATAAAACCTACAGTTCTGTATTTTCAACATGACCGGTTCCTGTAGCTAAATACAATTTTGCAAGAAAAACACTATTGTTAAAGGTGTGACAAACGCTGATGTCAGCAGCAACTCCCAGCAATGCTGTATCCTCCGAGCGAGCGACCTACGGAATTGCCGATCACCCTATAGACTTGCATGAGACTTAAAGGGATTATCTGGTCTAAGACATCTTATCCCCTACCCAAAGGATAGGGGATAAGACGTCTTCGGCCGGATAACCCCTTTAAGCAGTGGGTTAAGGAGTGGTCAAGAGTTTATCCTGCCTCCGTACCAACGTTGCAGTCGCACTTTAAGCAAACAGTGTTACACCAAGATGCACTGGTGCGGTCACTATAGAAAGCAGACAGCGCCTCCCTTAGACCAGTGCAGCGCGCACCGGTTTATTAAAGCAGACGTCTGACTGGCTGCTATGGTTACTGCACTTTAATTCTTTATTAAGGAATGAGGTCATCACGTTTTCAGTGAGCACCCATAAAAAGGTTTGGGAGGTAACTTCTGGGTTCTCTCATCTTCACACGTATCAAGCGTCCGACATTACATTAGTCAAGTCAAAGAGAAAAAAAACCCTGTCCAGCCCTCTATAAAAAGTGTAATAAAACAGTCCTTACAATAGTCTATAAAACATGTCAATATGACACATCTATCCAGGTACAAAAGAAGTATTTACAGGAAAATCTGCAGCATCTTCTCAAAAAAAAAAGGATTCGCAACCCCTTCCCCCGCAAGGTATTTGGTACAATGTGTAACCCCCACCATAAGAAGTAGAAAAGACAACATGGAAGGTTATATACAACAGGTGCCGCACCTACAAGCTGCAGGATTCAGAACGTTCCTTACACCCAACTCCACTAGAGGGCGCAGTTGGTGCAGGAGAAAACAAGATGTTTGTTGGGAACTGCGTCCGCGGCTGCTGCAGGGGAATAGAGTGGTCAGTAGATCAGAACATTGGTTTACAGAATTGTTCCCCCTACCTGTGGCCGGTCATCTACTGCAAAACTACAACTGCTTTCCATGACCCCCTCCCACAGACTGCCGCTCATGACACCCTCTCTTTCAGACTGCTTTACATGTCCTCCCTCACAGACTGCTTTACATGTCCTCCCTCACAGACTGCTTTAGATGTCCTCCCTCACAGACTGCTTTAGATGTCCTCCCTCACAGACTGCTTTACATGTCCTCCCTCACAGACTGCTTTACATGTCCTCCCTCACAGACTGCTTTAGATGTCCTCCCTCACAGACTGATTTACATGTCCTCCCTCACAGACTGCTTTTCATGTCCTCCCTCACAGACTGCTTTTCATGTCCTCCCTCACAGACTGCTTTACATGTCCTCCCTCACAGACTGCTTTTCAAGCCCCCCCCCCCCCTCATACAGACTTTTTTTCTGCCTCTCCCTCAAAAACTGCCAGTCATGGCCCCCCTTTTCCTCAGACTGTCGCTCATGACCCCCTCTTTTTCACAGACTGCTTTTCATACCCCCTGCCTCTCACCCCCCCCCCCCACAGTCTTCTAGTTATGACCCTCCCTTTCTCCGACAGACTGCTTTTCATGCCCCCCTCACAGTCTGCTAGTCATGGCCCCTCTTTCTCTCACAGACTTCTAGTCATGGCCCCTCTTTCTCACAGACTTCTAGTCATGGCCCCTCTTTCTCACAGTCTTCTAGTCATGGCCCCTCTTTCTCACAGTCTTCTAGTCATGGCCCCTCTTTCTCACAGACTTCTAGTCATGGCCCCTCTTTCTCTCACAGACTGCTAGTCATGGCCCCTCTTTCTCTCAGACTTCTAGTCATGGCCCCTCTTTCTCTCAGACTTCTAGTCATGGCCCCTCTTTCTCACAGTCTTCTAGTCATGGCCGCTCTTTCTCCCACAGACTTCTAGTCATGGCCCCTCTTTCTCTCACAGACTGCTAGTCATGGCCCCTCTTTCTCTCAGACTTCTAGTCATGGCCCCTCTTTCTCTCAGACTTCTAGTCATGGCCCCTCTTTCTCTCAGACTTCTAGTCATGGCCCCTCTTTCTCTCAGACTTCTAGTCATGGCCCCTCTTTCTCACAGACTTCTAGTCATGGCCCCTCTTTCTCTCAGACTTCTAGTCATGGCCCCTCTTTCTCCCACAGACTTCTAGTCATGGCCCCTCTTTCTCACAGTCTTCTAGTCATGGCCCCTCTTTCTCTCAGACTTCTAGTCATGGCCCCTCTTTCTCACAGACTTCTAGTCATGGCCCCTCTTTCTCACAGACTTCTAGTCATGGCCCCTCTTTCTCACAGACTTCTAGTCATGGCCCCTCTTTCTCACAGACTTCTAGTCATGGCCCCTCTTTCTCACAGACTTCTAGTCATGGCCCCTCTTTCTCACAGACTTCTAGTCATGGCCCCTCTTTCTCACAGACTTCTAGTCATGGCCCCTCTTTCTCACAGACTTCTAGTCATGGCCCCTCTTTCTCCCACAGACTGACAATCATGGCCTTAAGGCTGATAGAACATGTTCAGAGTTAAAGTTCTGCAGCAGCTTTGGTAGCCAGAAGTAGGGGTAACAGAATAAATCTACACAGAATATAGAGTAACTTTGCTTTAGGTACTTAATATGAATATCCACATCATCCTCTAAGGTCACATTCAAAGCTGCAAAATAATATTTATCAGGTGTTACTTGTTAACAACCCTATGATACAATTTACTTTTATCCTATAATGTGATGCAGGAAACAACTTCCAGTGCCAGGCGGTCTGCAGACATGGAGAACCGACAGAACTGTGAACGCAGCTCTGGATGTGACTAGAGGACAAGAAGTTCTGCAACTTAAGAGGGGTAATTGCAAAGTGACTCGACATCCGATATAGATTTAACCTGGGAAATAATCTGCATGTCAGACCTGTGTAGACTTCGATGGTCCCTCAGAGGTCCGATCAATGCATTTATTATATTAATAATAATTATTATTATTTAACACTGTGTATACCTTCCCCCTCCAGTAACCAGGGACGGGCAGAACCCAAAAAACAAAGGCGCTTCTAAAAGGACAAAGCTTCATTTTAGGACAATCATGTGACTGCACAGCAATACTAAGGGGAGGGGGGGGGACAAAATCCGCTTTGGCTATATATACAATACACAGCGAGGAGGAGGAGCAAATGTCATCCGCAAAACTAAGGCAACGCAAAGACACTAGAAATCTTAAGAAACAAGAAGGCCACCGAGGTATAAATAAATTATCAATCATTCTCCTCTATATACACAAATGGCTTAAGAAGTCATACGAGAGCAACACGTAGCGATAAGTGACCGCGCTGGACAGGACGCGTAGACTGAGCGGGGACCGGAGGGACGGCGTCCAATACCTCTGCAGACGTTATACAGAAACCTGCTGGTTTATAACCACTACCCCCAGCCTGAGTCTGCTGGAACTTGTAGCTTTACAACAGCTGGGCATCCTGGGAGTTGTAGTTTGGCAACAGCTGGAGGCACGCTAGTTTGAAAACACTTATCATTTAGTGAATATCGTCCAGTGCGGCTAAATTAAAGTTAGGAAAATACTAACAAAAAAAGAGCTGATGGACCCTTAGGCCCTTTTTTTTCTGCCAGATCTTACATTGGGCATATGCAATTTTATGTAAATGAGGCTTAAAGGGGTATTCCAGCCAGAAACATCCATCACTTGTCCAAATGTGCTGTTTCTATCAGTGCCATGGACTTTGAATAGAGCTGCAGGGCAGGGGCCCCTCTTTATCTGGTGATTAGTGGGGAGGGGCCGTCCAACAATTAAAGGGGCACTTCAGTGGAAAACTTTTTTTTTAATTTTTTTTAAATCAATTGGTGCCAGAAAGTTAACCAGATTTGTAGATTACTTCTATAAAAAAAATCTTTACCCTTCCAGTACTTATTAGTAGCTGTACGCTACAGAGGAAACTTTTTTTTTTTTTTTTGTCCACAGTGCTCTCTGCTGACACCTCTGTCCTTGTCAGGAACTGTCCAGAGCAGGATAGGTTTGCAATAGGGATTTTCTCCTACTCTGGACAGTTCCTGATACGGGCATCAGGTGTCAGCAGAGAGCACTGTGGACAGACAGAAAAGAAATAAAAAAAATAAAAAAATTTCCTCTGTAGCACACAGCTGCTAAAAGTTCTGGAAGGATAAAGATTTTTTAATAGAAGTAATTTACAAATCTGTTTAACTTTCTGGCACCAGTTTATTTTTATTTTTTTTAAATTTCCACCAGAGTACCCCTTTAAATGCATTGATCACCTATTCATTGGATCAGTGTGGTCAGGCTGTCTGGTCATGCTGGGAGTTGTAGTGCATTTGGATAGATGATAAGCTGCTGGAATACATCTTTATGCAATGGGAAACATTCTGCAACTTTCTACCATATTATAAAACGTATAATAGAGTCCAGACTTTAATAGACAGATCACTGCCAGGACGGAACTGTACAAATCCTCAGATGTGAAAGGTATTTGGTCTGTGGGGTTATTTTTTTTTTCCGGCCTCTGGATGTTAACAAGAATGTTCCCATTCACTGACAGCAAGCAGAGGTGGAAAGTTGCAGAACTTTTTCATTTACAGGGATTAAATGGGCACGGTCATTCAAAACTTTTTCTATGTCTCTGCGACATATGGAATTAAAATCGGTCGGGGTCTGAACACCCACCAATCAGGAGAACAGGCTTGGTCATGTGACACGGAGTCAGGAGATACGTCTCGTAACATAACGCACACAGACCTTTCCCTGTTTGTTCTGATCGGATGGGGAATGAACACTCAGATCCCAACGATATATATAAAAAACGTTTACCTTAAAAGTTTCTAACAGGTAGAGTTTAACGCGCAATTTTAGTTTCGCTCTGGCAGCAGGATAGGGGATTGAACTTTGTGCGAGACGGTGTTCAAAATACAGATTTTTTCGGAAGTCCCATAGACTTGACCTCTGTAGTCAGGTGCAAGTCACTGGCTTGAAAGGTGGTGTGAAAACTCTTACTGCAGGAGTGGAACTGGAATTGCGCGTTAAAGGGGTACTCCGGTGGAAATTTATTTTTTTCTTAAATGAACTGGTGCCAGAAAGTTAAACAGATTTGTAAATTACTTCTATTAAAAAAAAATCTTTATCCTTCCAGTACCTATTAGCAGCTGTATGCTACAAAGGAAATGCTTTGCTTTTGAATTTCTTTTTTGTCTCGTCCACAGTGCTCTCTGCTGACACCTGGTGCCCGTATCAGGAACTGTCCAGAGCAGCATAGGTTTATGGGGATTTTCTCCTGCTCTGGACAGTTCCTAATACGGGCACCAGGTATCAGCAGAGAGCACTGTGGACAAGACAAAAAAGAAATTCAAAAGAAAAGAATTTCCTCTGTAGCATACAGCTGCTAATAAGTACTGGAAGGATAAAGATGTTTTAATAGAAGTCACTTACAAATCTGTTTAACTTTTCTGGCAACAGTTGATTTAAAAAAAATAATTATATATATATATATATATATATATATATATATATATATATATATATAAATATATATATATATATATATATATATATTATATAATATATATATATATGTGTGTGTATTTTCCACCAGAGTACCCCCCCTTTAAGCTTTATTTGTATTACAATGGACACCGGCCCTTTAAGACTATAACCCAACGATTTGTAAGCGATCGGCCGCGCCATTACCTCTATAATACATTGTCCGGGCGCATTAACATTCAGTTTACAATAAGGCAAAACAGATTGCATAGTCCCTTCCCACAGCCCCTCCTCCGTCCAGCCGCGTCCAGACAGACACGACCGTCCAGCCGCCATCTTGCCCAAATATAAAAAGAAAATAGATTTTGGTTTTGTTGCTCAATTTTTTTTTTTTAAAACAAGTGCTATAAATGAATCCCACCCCCCCCCCCCCCCCCACCAGAGCGCCAGCGCCGACTGCAGATCGCACGCCGCGCCCCGGGAACTGTAATCCTGTGAATTTATTTGCTGCTGTGAGCGCCCCAAATTATAGTGCGCCCCAAACAATGGAACGCTGGAGGCAGACTATGACATCACCGGGCAGTGTGACATCACAGGCTTCTGGTGACGGGGGACATAATACGGGGGGCTCAGAAGCAGGGAAGGCACATGTCATACAGCACTTTTTTTTCTTTCCTATTTACAGGTTTTTCTGTAGAATAGACGTTTACAGCACCAGATCGAGGGGAGGAGGGCGACGTGGAGGACAAAAGTCTCTGCTTTATCCAGTCCTTCGGGGGGCGCCGCTTATCAACTGATGGCCGTGTCGCCGTCTGCGTCTTTCTCGAACTCGTCCTGCATCTCGTCAGAGTTCCCTGAGTCGCTGCTGGCCACAGAGCTGACGGACGGAGAATTCCTGCAAGAGAGAAAACGGAGAATACACTGTAAGAAAACTAACTCAAGAGGTGCGAAGCAGCTGCAGCACAATTTTTTTTTTACTGCGTGTAAACATGGCTGCAAGGCAGTGTTTCCCAACCAGGGCGCCTCCAGCTGTTGCAAAACTACAACTCCCAGCATGCCCGGACAGCCAAAGGCTGTCCGGGCACGCTGGGAATTGTAGTTTTGCAACAGCTGGAGGCACCCTGGTTGGGAAACACTGCCGTAAGGTGAAGGTCAATAGGTAGAATTCTCCACCAGGTAATTATTTGTTCTGTCAATACTGACATCACCCGCGCCGATCCCGTTCTATTAATATTTGGCTGTTTGGTTTAGCAGGGGGCCGCGCCTGTGCGCTCACTCATCTGCAGGTTATTAGCCGTCCTGTGTGTGGGCGCAATCATTAAAGACGCCCCAAAATAGGCAGAGGAGGAAAACAAGCGGCAGGTATAAAAACACCCCCTCCCCCCGCCGCACATACACAGCGTGTCCGGGGCTACCTACCTGCCGGCCGATCCTTTAATAAGCCTCCGACACGTCTCCATCTGCACGTCCAGACCCCGCTTCATGCTGCACATTTCCATGTACTCGTGGAGATGACGGTTCATGTCGCTCTTCGCAGTCGCCAATTCCATCTACAAGAGATGAAGATCAGAAGTCATTAATGCCTGCGGGCAAGATCACTATACATGCGTGTTCAGCTCTGCTGAGCATTCATATGTTCTCAATGGAGAAAGGAGGTGTAAGCCGCTGCCAGACTCCTGCAGACTCCTCTGACCCCCTCCTCCAGACTCCTCTGACCCCCTCCTCCAGACTCTTCTGACTCCTCATCCTCCTCCTACAGACTCCTGTCCTCTGACCCCCTCCAGCCCCTCCTCCTCTTCCAGACCCCTCCAGTTCCCCTCCCTACAGACCCCTCCTGCCCACAGACCCCCCCCCTCCAGACCCCTCCAGTCCCACCTCCCTCCTGTCCCCCCCCTCCCTACAGACCCCTCCTGTCCCCCCCCTCCCTACAGACCCCTCCTGTCCCCCCCCTCCCTACAGACCCCTCCTGCCCCCCTTCCTACGGACCCCTTCTGCCCACAGACCCCCCCCTCCCTACAGACCCCTCCAGTCCCCCCCCCCTCCTGCCCCCCCTCCCTACAGACCCCTCCTGCCCACAGACCCCCCCCCTCCCTACAGACCCCTCCAGTCCCCCCTCCCTACAGACCCCTCCTGTCCCCCCCTCCTGTCCCCCCTCCCTACAGACCCCTCCAGTCCCCCCTCCCTACAGACCCCTCCTGTCCCCCCCTCCTGTCCCCCCTCCCTACAGACCCCTCCAGTCCCCCCCTCCCTACAGACCCCTCCAGTCCCCCCCCCTCCCTACAGACCCCTCCAGTCCCCCCCTCCCTACAGACCCCTCCAGTCCCCCCCCTCCCTACAGACCCCTCCTGTCCCCCCCTCACAGACCCCTCCTGTCCCCCCCCCTCCCTACAGACCCCTCCAGTCCCCCCCCTCCCTACAGACCCCTCCTGTCCCCCCCCTCCTACAGACCCCTCCAGTCCCCCCCCTCCCTACAGACCCTCCAGTCCCCCCCCTCCCTACAGACCCCTCCTGTCCCCCTCCCTACAGACCCCTCCTGTCCCCCCCCTCCCTACAGACCCCTCCAGTCCCCCCCCTCCCTACAGACCCCTCCAGTCCCCCCCCTCCCTACAGACCCCTCCAGTCCCCCCCTCCCTACAGACCCCTCCAGTCCCCCCCCTCCCTACAGACCCCTCCAGTCCCCCCCCTCCTACAGACCCCTCCAGTCCCCCCCCTCCCTACAGACCCCTCCTGCCCCCCCTCCCTACAGGTGACATTCCCCCCCTCACCTCAATCTGGTCAATGGTTTCTTGATATTCTTTATCTCTGGTCTTGAGGAAGGTTTCTGTCTCTTGTATCAGACTCCCCAGACTCTCCTCCTGTGAGATGAGGACACGGGGATCAGAGGGGGATAAACGTACAGGAAAACCTCCGATAATGTGTAGGAACCAAACAATTTGTTTAAACTTTATGATCTATTGTATTTTTTTATATTAACTTCATGTTACATCGTATCCATTTTGTTATGTTATTCTTTATAGCGTCAATTGTAAGTAAGACGGACGTCAAACTGAACTAAATGCGCAGCAGATGCGTAATAATAATAATAATAATCTATATTTATATATATCTCAATTATAATAAGGTCAGAAAAATTTTACATTCTACATTTTTCTGTCCTGTTTAAAAACTATCATAAAAAAAACAAAACACAAAGTAACATGCTAAAAAAAAACTTGTCCGCCACTTTAAGGGGTCCTCCGCTGCTCAACGCTTGGAACAAACTGTTCCGAACACTGGAGCCGGCGCCGGGAGCTCGTGACATCATAGCCCCGCCCCCTCAATGCAAGTCTATGGGAGGGGGCGTGATGCCGTGAGGGGCTATGACGTCACAAGCTCCCTGCGCCGGCTCCAGCGTTCGGAATAGTTTGTTCCAGACGCTGAGCAGCGGAGTACCCCTTTAGGGTCTGTTCACACGTACAGTATTTTGCGCAGATTTGATGCGCAGGATTTCAAGCTGTGTTCAGTTTACATTCAAATCTGCAACAGAAAATCCTGCGCATCAAATCTGCGCAAAATCCTGTACGTGGGAATAGATCATAAAGGGTATTATAGACCCCTAAAAACGTATCCCACAGGATAGAAGATAAGTGTATTGGGGGGTTGTCCGTCAGACATCTGGGACCCCCGCGATCTCCAGGACATGGAGCATGTGCTCAATACATTGTCTATGGCAGTGTTTCCCAACCAGTGTGCCTCCAGCTGTTGCAAAACTACAACTCCCAGCATGCCCGGACAGCCTTTGGCCGGGCATGCTGGGAGTTGTAGTTTTGCAACAGCTGGAGGCACACTGGTTGGGAAACACTGGTCTATGGGAGCATCAGAGATCCCCAAGTGCAGCACTGACCCACCGCACCACACAGTCGGGGGTAAGATTTTAGGGGCTGACATCCCCCTTAGCTATGATGGGTTCGTATTTCTCCAGCACCATAATGTGAACAGGTTCTAAGTGCAGTTAATGTACCAGGATCTGAGGGGCTCCACCCGCGGCACCCCGGTACTGACCTCCCCCGCCGGCACCTCGATGCTCGGGTTGCAGTTGGTGAAATCTTCCCACAGTAACAACGTCTCCTCGTTCTCCTCCCAGGTCAGACTGTCACAATCGTCGTCGAAGTCGTACGTTTCCCGTCTGCAGAAGAAAAACAGAACAACACTGAGTCTCCTGAACAGAATCTGCTGAGTGGCCACCTGAGGGCGCTAGAACATTAAACCTGTCCAACAAAGCACCGCAGTGCATCACCAGGGAGACGCTGTGTACGCTGTGTAACACGTCATACTATGTATAGGGGAGGACGCTCATCCGGGGTTATGCTGCGTAAGTCACATGTACTGTACACGCTGCAGATTTTACCTATTTATATTGATTTACAGAACGTGTGAACAAGCCCTAAAAGCACAAAAGCATCACTGTATCCTAAGAAGAGTTAATACTGGTAACATACACCTAGTCCGGCTCACAGCTGATGGGCTGTTACAAAGTGATCAACGTAGACTAGTGTTTCCCAACCAGGGTGCCTCCAGCTGTTGCTAAACTACAACTACCAGCATGCCCAGACAGCCTTTGCATCAATGCATTTCATTACTGTAACTGGGTCATGTGATCACCAGTCTCACAGAAAATCACAGTGCTTAATGCAGTGTTTCCCAATCAGGGTGCCTCCTGCTGTTGCAAAACTACAACTCCCAGCATGCCCAGACAGCCTTTGCATCAATGCATTTCATTACTGTACATGGGTCATGTGATCACCAGTCTGACCCACAGAAAATCAGTGCTTATAAGGGTACTCCAGAGGAAAACTTTTTTATTTTTTTATCAACTGGTGCCAGAAAGTTAAAACAGATTTGTAAATTACTTCTATTAACCCCTTAAGGACTCAGCCCATTTTGGCCTTAAGGACTCAGACAATTTAATTTTTACGTTTTCATTTTTTCCTCCTCACCTTCTAAAAATCATAACTCTTTTATATTTTCATCCACAGACTAGTATGAGGGCTTGTTTTTTGCGCGAACAGTTGTCCTCACGCCGTACAATTTATGGTAAAAATGACGTGTGTTCTTTATTCTGAGGGTCAATACGATTAAAATGATACCCATTATTATATACTTTTATATTATTGTTGCGCTTAAAAAAAAATCACAAACTTTTTAACCAAATTAGTACGTTTATAATCCCTTTATTTTGATGACCTCTAACTTTTTTATTTTTCCGTATAAGTGGCGGTATGGGGGCTCATTTTTTGCGCCATGATCTGTACTTTTTTTTGATACCACATTTGCATATAAAAAACTTTTAATACATTTTTTATAATTTTTTTTTTAATAAAATGTATTAAAAAAGTAGGAATTTTGGACTTTTTTTTTCTCGTTCACGCTGTTAACCGTACGGGATCATTAACATTTTATTTTAATAGTTCGGACATTAACGCACGCGGCGATACCAAATATGTCTATAAAAAAAAATTTTTTTACACTTTTTGGGGGTAAAATAGGAAAAAACGGACGTTTTACTTTTTTATTGGGGGAGGGGATTTTTCACTTTTTTTTTTACTTTTACTTTTACATTTTTTTACATTTTTTTTTTACACTTGAATAGTCCCCATAGGGGACTATTCATAGCAATACCATGATTGCTAATACTGATCTGTTCTATGTATAGGACATAGAACAGATCAGTATTATCGGCGATCTTCTAGTATTGTCTGCTCGATCACAGACCAGAGCAGGAGACGCCGGGAGCCGCACGGAGGAAGGTGAGGGGACCTCTGTGCGGCGTTATGAATGATCGGATCCCCGCAGCAGCGCTGCGGGCGATCCGATCATTCATTCAAATCGCGCACTGCCGCAGATGCCGGGATCTGTATTGATCCCGGCACCTGAGGGGTTAATGGCGGCCGGCGGGTGCCGCGCATGACACGGGCATCGCTCAGATGCCCGCGGTTATGCACAGGACGTAAATGTACGTCCTGGTGCGTTAAGTACCACCGCACCAGGACGTACATTTACGTCCTGCATCCTTAAGAGGTTAAAAAATCTTAATCCTTCCAGTACTCAATAGCTGCTGTATACTACAGAGGAAATTATTTTCTTTTTGGAACACAGAGCTCTCTGCTGACATCACAACCACAGTGCTCGCTGCTGACATCACAACCACAGTGCTCTCTGCTGACGCCTCTGTCCATTTTAAGAACTGTTGCTATGGGGATTTTCTCCTGCTCTGGACAGTTCTTAAAATGGACAGAGGTGTCAGCAGAGAGCACTGTGCTCGTGATGTCAGCAGAGAGCTCTGTGTTCCGAAAATAAAATAAATTCCTCTGTAGTATTCAGCAGCTAATAAGTACTGGAAGGATTAATATTTTTTAATAGAAGTAATTAACAAATCTGTTTAACTTTTTGGAACCAGTTGATTTAAAAAATAAAAAATAAAGTTTTCCACCGGAGTACCCCTTTAATGCAGTGTTTCCCAATCAGTGTGCCTCCTGCTGTTGCAAAACTACAACTCCATTGGCTGTTTAGGCATCCTGGGAGTTGTAGTTTTGCAACAGCAGGAGGCACACTGATTGAGAAACACTGATTTAACTCCTATCCTATCCTTTTCACTCCTGTCCTGATAAGGTGATTCAGTGTATAAGTGAAGGTAAAACATGTCAGACTGAAGAAGAGATCCTGCTGGAAAACCCCTGCAGGGCATGCTGGGAGTAGTAGTTCCCATACAGATCCTTGAGCCTCGATGTCACTGGATGATTCCCCATGAATGGCCACAGTCTCCTGACTTCTGGATCTACACATGACATCACTCGCAGACTGTTTGCGGTTTGCACTTGGCAGACTAAATCTAAGCAGCATGCATAAATATGGCAGCAATAAAGCAGAGGGATCGGGGCGCGGCCGGGGGGGTCGTTATTTTAAGAGGACTTCCAGCTTGGCTCAGCATTCTCCAAATAAGCCCCGTCCTCCCCCGCAGAAGCTGCAGACTTGGCCCAGACCTCGGGGACGTCCGCCAGTCACATCCCTTTCCCAGGAAAACAGATTTCTCCGTCTGGAATTGTGCTAATCGCAGGAAGCGGAGAACACACTGGAGAATTAAGGGAGGGCTCACAATGCCCAATCTGATCTGTATCTGGGGATTAGGTTCCATTTTGGATATTTGCTCTTTAGCCCAGTGATGTGACCTGTACAGACATCTAAAGGAGTCTTCACTATGAGAAGCAATATTGCCTATATGTTTGCCACACACGTCTTCGTTCTGTTCTTCCTGGATGAGCAGTTACTCAGTACCACTATTCCCAGAATGCATTGCTTCCCCCCCTCAGCTCTTCATCACTCCCCTCCCACAGCACTCCGGTCCCCTGCATAAAGCTGCTGCAGAACATCTCATTTCACAGCAGACAGGTTTCAGCACCTCCTGTATTCATTCCCTGTCTGCTCCTCTGCCTGTGGCATTTCTCAGCACAAGGCAGCTGTAACTACACCTTATGCTTCACTAACTGTCCCAATAAAGAGGTACATGACCGGAAGAGGGTGATGTAGCTGTAGGGGCTGGTCAGAGATGATGACATCACTCAGGTGGGTGGGGCTAGAGCTCAAAGACAAGATAAAGGCATGCCTCCTGAGACAGCAGAGGGTGATGCGATGTCTTGGGAGGGAGCTGCTGAGACAACAACACACTGACAATCAGAGTACTACACAACTTCCTGTCAGGAGAGAGGGAGGAGCCAGGGAGCTGTTGAGACAACACCACACTGACAATGAGAGGACTACACAACTTCCTGGTCTGGAGAGAGGGAGGAGCCAGGGAGCTGTTGAGACAATGAGAGCTGACCAACTAATGTGTATAGCAGTGTTTTCCAACCAGGGTGCCTCCAGCTGTTGCAAAACTACAACTCCCAGCATGCCCGGACAGCCTTTGGCTGTCCGGGCATGCTGGGAGTTGTAGTTTTGCAACAGCTGGAGGCACCCTGGTTGGGAAACACTGGTGTATAGGGACTTCCTGTCTCTTTCTTGATGGCAAATGTAAGGGGGAACAAGGATTGGCCAAGTTGGGGGCAGGTGAGCCAATACTCCTCTCTTTCCAAGACATATGCATGCTCAGATGAACTAAGCATGCATGTGTATGGGGGAGGGGGGAGAAAGATGATTTTAGGATTTCTTTGCCACTGATTTATTTTGGATCTTGGGGAACACTAGAAAACGTTCCCCCCTTATCTCATGAACACGGACCCCCCCCCTCCCCTCCCCCCCATCGATCATTTCGGACTCACAATTGGTTGAACATTCTCTTCATCTCATCCGTTATATTGAGGGAACAACTGACTTCATCATCCGAGAAATGCCCGGCGTCCCCGTCCTGCTCGGAGATGTCCTCTTCGGACGTCACCTTCCGCTCCCTCTTCTTGGACACTGTTCCCACCTTAACAAGAAGATCGGCAGCTTAATAAAGAGAGACCCCGACATGGAAGCCCCCCCCAAACAAGTGCAGAAGAATAATGAAAGCTGCAAGACTGTGCCGCAGAAGCATTCACATACAATGGCCGCCACCAGCCCGTGCATGCAGCGTAGAGCGGGATGCATGGTGCACAGCGAGACCTGCCTGACACCCGAAAAAAGAGAAGACACCAACACAGACAGAAGAGTCCTATGCTAAGAGTCCGGCGGGAGGAGCCTACCAGCATCTAACACTGCTACATGTCAATATAGAAGGATAAGAGAAGATTGGGGAGACAGAAGAGAGACAAGGCTCGGTCACCTGAAACATCTTGGATACATCTTCGGAATTGCGCTGCTGTGCTACATCACACAGCTTGGCGGTGATATCAATCCGCCGGCAGATATCCATGTCCACCTTCATGGCTTTTTCCTGGATCTTTGAGTCGAGATCAGTCATGGGCTGCGGGGGCGATATGTGTACGTTACCTTCTCTAATAATAACCCCTAAACACATATTCTCTACAATCCGGACCACCGGTTACCATTTTACATTGCCCCCGCTCCAGTCACATCCAGAGCTGCAATCACAATTCTGCTAGAAAGAGGTGCATTATGGGACAGCTACGAAGTAAGAGTTCAGCTGTCCAACTAAAATTAGGTCTATAGAGCAGTGTATCCCAATCGAGGTGCCTCCAGCTGTTGCACAACTACAAATCCCAGCATGCCAGGAAAGCCTTCAACATGGGTTACCACATTATAGATTGTCGGGGAATGATGGGAGTTGTAGTATTGCAATAACTGGAGTGTCACTGTTTGGAGACTAATGATCCAACCAGTGTGCCTCCAGCTGTTGCAAAAACTACAAATCCCAGCATGTCCAGACAGCCTTCAACTTGAGCTACCATATTAAAAGTTGTCCAGACATATTGGGAGTTGTAGTATTGCAATATCTGGAGTGTCACTGTTTGGAGACCACTGATCCAACCAGTGTGCCTCCAGCTGTTGAAAAAACTACAACTTCCAGCATGCCCGGACAGCCAAAGACAGTCCAGTCATGCTGGGAGTTGTAGTTTTGCAACAGCTGTAGAAACATGGTTTAGAAAATACTGCCTTAAACATTGTGTTTCTAGTGTTTTCCAAACAGTGTGTCTCCAGCTGTTGCAAAACTACAACTCCCAGCATGCCCGGACAGCCTTCAACATGAGATACCATATTAAAAGTTGTCCAGATATATTGGGAGTTGTAGTATTGCAATATCTGGAGTGTCACAGTTCGGAGACCACTGATCCAACAGGCTTGCCTCCAGCTGTTGGGCAGTTGGCTGTCCAGGCATGCTGGGAGTTGTAGTTTTGCAACAGCTGGAGACACTGCTATAGATTGCCAGTGAATGGAGCTTTGGCTGTGACTGGAGAACAAGACCGAACTAAATAAGTTAAACAAAAAGTATCTACAAAGTTAACATTCTCTTATGGAATTACATACAGTAAATTCTCATTAGAATTGGCGCGATGCTATAGGCCGACATGGTCAGTAACATGGTGGAAGAATAACCAGGACTGACCGGTAACCATGACTACAGGCCGGGCTCCGGCGCTCCACATATAAGGGTTTCTGTAGATCTAATAAGATGTTTGCAGTCGGTGATACATTGTATCTGGTTGCCTGGATGATCGTAACAACAGATGAAGAGTCAATAAACACATTGCGATCCGCCCGTCACCTCCGCGATAGGCGGCAGTCACCTCCCTAATGTCATTACAAGGCGATCGCTCAACGTGAACAATTGTGTAAAGAAGGAATCTATATATAGTGCAGAATCCTCCACCCCAGTGACACAGACTTCACCAACACGCTATTGTACCCAGAAGGAACGAAACGCGTGAATCACTGACAGTGTGAAATCCTCCTCATCTTCAGACAAAAAAGGCCCCAACTCTTCCCACCAGGACCTATAGAACTTCATTACAGGACGACCCGTCACATTGTATCTAGATATACTCTAACTTGTGTCATACAACTTACATGGTGTACGGCCATGTCTATCTAGTTGTTGCAGAACTACAACTCTCAGCATATCCTGACAGCCAAGGTCTGGGGACCATCATGTGTAGGCCCACGTTATCTCTGCAGAAATGTGTTACCATATGCCTTATCTAGTTATGCTTTCAGAGTTCTTCAACCTTCCATAATATTTCACAAAGCAAGGAAGGGGTTACACTTAGCGCTGAACTACTGCGGGATAGAAGGGAAGCCTTGATTTAGCTTTCAGGCAGAGCTTTAATTGTTCTGGAGGAGGCAGACAGGCTCACAGATTGCAGATACACAAGCCAGACTCCCCCCCGTCTCCCCTGGACATACCAAACCCTGCCCCCACTTCCTGTGTGCCATGCTTGTCTTCTCAATACTAGAGATGGAATTCCCCTATCAACAAACTGTGGATAGCAGAATGCAAGGAAAGGAGACACCAACAGGGCAAAACTTTAGAGTCGTTTTTCTAAGATGAGGCGATTTATGAAAATGTTACAGATCACACAGGCTATCACATGGAGGGACGTTATTTGAAACAGTGACCAGATAAGTTCTTAATCTGGTCATAGATGTTCAAGTCAGGTAAACTTTTCAGCATGACCACCTGACCATCTAATGTGGGGTCTGCATACACCCCATCCCCCTTGGAGGAGAGGACAGAGAAGTCTGGGGAGGGGGGGGTCTGGAGAGAGGAGGGCAGAGGAGTCTGGAGGGAGGAGGAGGAGGACAACAGAGGGATCTGGAGGGAGTAGGAGGAGGACAACAGAGGGGTCTGGAGGGAGTAGGAGGAGGAGGACAACAGAGGGGTCTGGAGGGAGTAGGAGGAGGAGGACAGAGGGGTCTGGAGGGAGGAGGAGGAGGACAGGGGTCTGGAGGGAGGAGGAGGAGGAGGACAGAGGGGTCTGGAGGGAGGAGGAGGAGGACAGAGGGGTCTGGAGGGAGGAGGAGGAGGACAGAGGGGTCTGGAGGGAGGAGGACAGAGGGGTCTGGAGGGAGGAGGAGGAGGACAGAGGGGTCTGGAGGGAGGAGGAGGAGGACAGAGGGGTCTGGAGGGAGGAGGAGGAGGACAGAGGGGTCTGGAGGGAGGAGGAGGAGGACAGAGGGGTCTGGAGGGAGGAGGAGGAGGACAGAGGGGTCTGGAGGGAGGAGGAGGAGGACAGAGGGGTCTGGAGGGAGGAGGAGGAGGACAGAGGGGTCTGGAGGGAGGAGGAGGAGGACAGAGGGGTCTGGAGGGAGGAGGAGGAGGACAGAGGGGTCTGGAGGGAGGAGGAGGAGGACAGAGGGGTCTGGAGGGAGGAGGAGGAGGACAGAGGGGTCTGGAGGGAGGAGGAGGAGGACAGAGGGGTCTGGAGGGAGGAGGAGGAGGACAGAGGGGTCTGGAGGGAGGAGGAGGAGGACAGAGGGGTCTGGAGGGAGGAGGACAGAGGAGTCTGGAGGGAGGAGGAGGACAGAGGAGTCCTGAGGGAGGACAGAGGAGTCTGGGGGAGGAGGAGGACAGAGGAGTCTGAAGGGAGAAGGAGGACAGAGGAGTCTGAAGGGAGAAGGAGGACAGAGGAGTCTGAAGGGAGAAGGAGGACAGAGGAGTCTGGAGGGAGAAGGAGGACAGAGGAGTCTGGAGGGAGAAGGAGGACAGAGGAGTCTGGAGGGAGAAGGAGGACAGAGGAGTCTGGAGGGAGAAGGAGGACAGAGGAGTCTGGAGGGAGAAGGAGGACAGAGGAGTCTGGAGGGAGAAGGAGGACAGAGGAGTCTGGAGGGAGAAGGAGGACAGAGGAGTCTGGGAGGAGGACAGAGGAGTCTGGAGGGAGGAGAGGACAGGATGGAGGGGTCTGAGGGGAGGACAGATCCGGATCAGAGGGGGGATATTGGAGTCTAGTAGAGTCTTCCTACCCAATGAGAATTCATGCACACTCGGCCAAGATGAGCATGCATGTGTATGTAGGGGATCAGCAGCTACCTTAAATGTATGACCAGCTATAGGATGGAGTCTATAACATCAAACAAATCATCTGCTGGATTGTGTGTATTCTATATTCTGATTACAGACAATGATCAGGGGTTTATTGAGTGTCCTCCAAGGTAAGTAGCGCCCGGACCTACAGCCTTGGATGACTCCATAAACAGCACGAAGGGTAAAAATAGAGGAAAAGCCGATGAACGGCTCGGGATCTGGAAACAATGGATCCTTGTCTGGGATAAGCTGCACATTAACTCCTTCATCCCCAGAGCGGCTGAAGTGGGAGGAATCCTGCAGTGACCCCGATACGGGAAGGAAAAGCCTGACGGAGCCCTGAACTATTCCCTACAATCAATGTGGAGGAGATAAGGCAGCAGACATTGGGGGAACGAAACATTTCCTGCTGGACTCACATTACAGCCCAACGACGGCCAAGTCTTAGGATTGTTTCTTTTGGCGAAGAATCGTGTTCACCTAGAGCTCAGCGTATCCGAATGAGAACCGGTTAACTATATCATGGCCAGAAGGGATTCAGGAACGGGCACGGAAGACGTCATCACGGGGCATCCTGATCCCAACAGGGGAAACTTAGGGGGGTCTTGGAAAAGAATATTCGGATGGGACATCAGAATCCCCCCTATTAGCCACAAAGGCCTTGGGAGAGGACCATCCTCCACCACTGAAACCAAAGGTGGGCACCACGGGACGCTATAGTAGGAGACTATGGATCAGGAGGGCAGCCCGGTACGAGCGACTATGGGGCTCATTGTAGGAAGAGACTAGAAGCCAAAAACATTGTTGGAAACGAGTCATTATTTGAAGGTTCTGTATGGACTTTGGGCACAACCCAATTCTTTGTTCGTCAGTATGGAACACAGGGTTACCCTGGTCTGAGCAGATAATGGGGGCTCATTGTACGGAAAGGGATCGTTCACGCGTTTCACGGAACGCAGCGTAATGGTAACCACTTCTGAAGTCAATGGTAACTTGGTCATCGATGGCCCCGATGGGAAGAGGATAACTGGAAGCAATCGATATGGCTGCAGGGAATTTATACGACAAAGCAGGGTGGTCATCTTGGATGCCATTCAGGGGGGGGCATCGACATAATTCGTCTAGTTTACCGGGATTTTTTATTTTTGTATTGATGGCCGATCCCAAGGACAGTCCATCTACATCCGATCAGTGGGGATCAGACTCTTGGCAACCCTGCCAACTGCGGTGGAGCGAAACCAGCCACAGCCCCTGCCATACGTACAGCGCTGCCATTGCATCCCAAAAACGGTTGCAAAACTACAACTCCCAGCATGCCCGGACAGCCGTTGGCTGTCCGGTCATGCTGGGAGTTGTAGTTTTGCAACAGCTGGATGCACGCTGGCTGGGAAACACTGCAAAGCTGGAGGGGGGGGGGGGGGAGAGAAGTCTAGCAGAGCCTTTTTCCCCAATTCAAAATTCATGCACACTCGGCCAAGCTGAGCATGCATATGGGGATCGGTCAGCTGCTACCTAAACTCTATGGCCAGAGAGTCTATCACATTGCACGTGGCACATATGTAAATGCAATTATGGAGGAAATTGAAGAACGAAGATGATGTAAACAAAGACAAGATGGACCCCCACTGATCTACCGATTGGCCGTCATAAGGGTCAGGTCATCAATGGAAAGGAACCTTTAATAATAAAAAAAATTCTGCAAAAATTCTTCCTAATAAACTTTGACTGACAGGTAAATCCAGGTTAAAAAGAAAGTCTGACAGCTTAAGATTTCCTGCGATTGTAGACAAGACTGATGACACATTGTAACGAAGCAGCAGCATCTGGAATAGTTGCAAAACCACAACTCCCATCATCTCATTAGCTATCAGGGAATGATGGTGGTGGTGGGGGGGGGGGGGTATCATTTTGCAACAGCTGGAGATCCACATGTTGGGGAATAAAGGTCTAAACTGATGCAATCGTAACAATCAGGTCAGGCACGGAGTAAAGTTGCCATTCACTGTCAGCAAGCAGAGATCTAATAGAAAGCTGCTGAATGTATCAATATGGGACGATTAAAGGGGTTATCAGGTTTAGCACAATTTATTCACTTTCCAAAGGATAGGGGATAAGTGTCGGAGGGGGGGGGGGTCTGACCACTGGGACCCGCTGCGGTCTCCTGCACGGCGCACTGGTGGGGGTAGGGGGGGCTTCAGCACGCGCCCTCTGTATATCTCTATGGAAGAGTCGGACACTGCATCTCCAGCGCTCCCAGAGAGATACATTGAGGAGGTGTTAACCACCGATTCGTGCATGTGTAGAACCAGGGTGCCAGGCAGGAGATCGCGCGGGGGGGGGACTACTCCCTTAAAGGGGTATTCCAGGAAAAAACTTTTTTTTATATATCAACTGGCTCTAGAAAGTTAAACAGATTTGTAAATTACTTCTATTAAAAAATCTTAATCTGTCCAGGACTTATGAGCTGCTGAAGCGGAGTTGTTCTTTTCTGTCTAAGTGCTCTCTGATGACACGTGTCTCAGGAACCGCCCAGTTTAGAAGAGGTTTGCTATGGGGATTTGCTTCTAAACTGGGCGGTTCCCGAGACACGTGTCATCAGAGAGAACTTAGACAGAAAAGAACAATTCAACTTCAGAAGCTCCTAAGTACTGAAAGGATTAACATTTTTTTTTATAGAAGTAATTTACAAATCTGTTTAACTTTCTGGAGCCAGTTGATATATAAAAAAAAGTTTTTTTCCTGGAATACCCCTTTAAGGCTCATTCTGTAACCTGGGAAACCTGATTAATTACTAACAATTATCACAGATGCCGGTAATCACCTAATGAGGAATTAATTAATAAGGCGTTAATAGTAGACCCGACACCTCATCACTTAGTCACGCTAATGGTGTCTGGGCAGCACATGCCCCAGCCCGGCCACGTGACGCCCCTTCATGCACGGAGCATCGGTTAGTCACACACAGCAAACAGTGTTACTGCTCAGGGTCCTGCACATCAATCCACGATGCAGTCAGCCCATTCACGTGTCGCCAGGTGATGGAGAAGCGGGGTGAGTGGTCTCTACTCAGGGGTCCCTGCACAGCCGGATGGGATCAGTGCTCGGATCACACAGAGGAAGCGGTGAGGGGAAATCATTCCGCAGTGACCAGGGGGGGGGCTCAGAGATGGCACTTACGTCACTCATCAGACCCTTGAAGACCACCAGCTCGGACTTCAGCCGCTCGATCTTCTCGTTCAGCTCATCATGGACGTTATAAGCTTCTTGTGCCTCCTGAGGAAACAGAGAGGAGGAATTAAGGCGCTGCACACCTGAGGGGGAGGACATCTCCGCACGACCCCCGACCTTACCTCCTGGAGGGTCTCCACCAGCGATTCCAGATTCGTCCTCTTGGCCAACTCTTCCTCCCATCTGCAAAAAAACACAAAAAACATCAACAACTGGGGAAAAAAACGTGAAAAACATCACAATATATACAGATCAGAT
Source organism: Hyla sarda (assembly GCF_029499605.1). Lineage (NCBI taxonomy): Eukaryota > Metazoa > Chordata > Amphibia > Anura > Hylidae > Hyla > Hyla sarda. The sequence goes on along the minus strand of NC_079198.1, from coordinate 1,823,089 downwards.
GGTTCCCCGTACACTCAGCGCATCTCACTGCCGTCCTGTACAATGTCCACATGACCAGCTGGGAGTTGTAGTACTTCTGCAGTAGGAGATCAATATGGAAGACTGCTGTCCTATGCAATGTCTACACAATTACCTTGTCATTGGCCGGCTCTACTGGGAGTTGTAGTACTTCTGCTGTAGGAGAGATATAAATGGAAGACTGCTGTCCTGTGCAATATCTACACAGGCTCTACTAGGAGTTGTAGTTCTGCATTTGATCAATTCCTGGTGTAAAGTGATAAATGCTGAGCTGGATGTTAACTACAACTCCCAGTATGCCCTTCGAGAGCCCCACATTGTGTAGGGCAGAGATATCCAACCAGTGACTTTCTAGCGGATGCAAAACTACAACTCCCAACATCTGACAACGTGGCTCGTTGTATAGGGCAGTCATATCCAACCTGTGGCTCTCTAACTCAGTGTTTCCCAACAAGTGTGCCTCCAGCTGTTGCAAAACTACAACCCCCAGCATACCATGCTGGGAGTTGTAGTTTTGTAACAGCTGGAGGCACACTTGTTGGGGAAACACTGCTCTAACTAAACTTGACGACGTAGTTCAACAACTGGAGAAGTCACAGGTTGTCCCCCGCAGCTGTCACTTAATGGTTAAAAAAGGAAAAAATCTCCTATATAAAGTCTTGTCTTTAGCTCCAGGCGAAACTCTGACGAGGCCAAGACAAGAACAACTGCTCTCAGCTGAGTTATGGGCCCTTTATCTATTCACCAATGTCTACGGCCTGAACACACACAGATGGTGGAGGGACCAGAAATATCCGACCCCCACCGAACCCAAGTCAATGACATCATTCCCGTAGATTATATTAATTAATAAAATGTAAATGTGATCACACACACACATATATATATATATATATATATTATACATTTTTAATATATTTTTTATATCTCTCTCTCTCTCTACATATATATAGCATGCTTGAGAAAGCCGGTGTGAGACCGGTGAAACGTTGTATCACTTTTTTCTGCATGGGATAATAAATCACCTTTGAATTACTTCTGGAGTGCTGCTGAACCTTTGTGTGTGTATATAAATAAAAAAAAAATATATATATATAAAATGTGTGTGTGTGTATATGTATATATATATATATTTATATATTTGTCTCTAAAGTTATACTAATATAGAACCGAGTTCTACATTTGGACAGACATCGGTGTCGGGAACAATGGGGGTGGTGGTGCACGTAGCAGATGGCCATGTACTTCGGTGGATACGCCTTGTAATAGATTCCTGCTTATTATAATGTGACTTTCGTGGGCATCAAATCTGCGCAACAGGGGTGAAAGATATATATATAGATATATATAGGGGCGCATAACTGCTCGTCTGGCGTACATATACAAATTTGTACAAAATACATCATGGACATATGGAATACTCCAGGATAAAAGGGCAATTTAAACCCAAAGCTGCAGTTTCCTGCAGGATCGGGCACCTATATTATGGAGGTCTCCCGACTAGAAGGATCAGGCACCTACATTATGGAGGATTTAATGCCCGATCTTCCTGTGATTATATTATCAAGGTGATTTATTCTCTTCTGACTATTTAAAAAAACAAAAGGAGGTGCAGCCGAATGTGTATGGGGAAGCAATGGCCGTCAGTAAATAGAGGTGGAGCCCCCCTTTAGGAGTAGTCAGTGACATTGTAAATCCAGCTCTGCTGGCCGACTGTCCGAAACAGCGTCGCCCATGTGTTGCGGATGCATCTGGTATTCGCTTGAATGCTGTTAAGATGCAATACCAGACACGGCCATAGCCAAGGGTGGTGCTGTAAACACAGACTAAGCTGCAGATGGGGCCGGATCACGACCATATGATACAACATACACAAACGTCTTTATTTCTGCTCCGCTCCTTATTGACGGATGATAAATGGCGCAGATCGCACACTGCAGGACGATAATAGAGGAGACAAAGCGAACGCTCAAGTAACAATCGATGTCATCAATACGGCCTCAGGCTGGAGGAGGTCACCTACACGGGGCCCGGCCATTGATCCTGTGACGCATGGAGGAGGATCAGACGTGTGGATTTACGATGCTCTGGATCAGACGCCTTCAATGGAGGTCATTTATTCTACTCAGGAACCAGGAGGCTCAGGATATATATATATTTTTTATTTATTGATATTATTTTATATATATATATATATATATATATATATATATATATATAGATATATAAAATAATGTAAAATATATATAAACTATAAATATATATATAAAATATAAATAAAATAAAAAATATTATATATATATATATATATATATATATATATATCTACCTATACACATACATACATTCTGGTCCAGTCCCGGTTTCAGAGAAGAGACTATATTTAGCAAAGTCTCTCACGAAAGAAGATGAAGCGATCTCCTGCCTCAGCTCCTGGACGGCGGCCAAGGCCCGGGGGGAGGGGGGGCATACATCTCCATATTGCGGCATCTGAAATATGTCTCTATTTTAGCCGCATTCCATGCGCTTTATGAGAAAATGATTTTAGCAGAGAGGAGATTGGTGAAGCCGCAGCCATATCCTATGAAGGAGGAGTGTTTTCCAACATTAGGGTGCCTCCAGCTGTTGCAAAACTAAAACTCCCAGCATGCTGGGAGTTGTAGTTTTGCAACAGCTGGAGGCACCCTGGTTGGGAAACACTGCTATGGATTATTCATCTCGAACCATGGCTTACCAGTTAATGCAAAACTACAACTCCCAGCATGCATAGGAAACCAGTAATAAAGACCATCTCAGGTGCAGAGGAGAGACAGGTAATAACCTACAGGGAGGGACGACGCTTCTTCATTTCTCCTGAAAGACGAGAAGAATATGAGAGGATGAAGAGCGGCGCAGCACGTGGTGTGTAACATTCCTGCGCTCATGACTAACCCCCAGCAAGATGCACCTTGTTCACATTACACAGTGCAGGAATGTACCCCGAGGATGGAGCGAAAACCGTGATACATCAGCTTAGATACCGCGCCAAACATTCCTGAACACAAAGACGGGAATAGAGACGCCATGAAACACGATGACCAGCAACAGGATAGTTCCTGAGATATATCCTGTATTATACTCCAGAGCTGTACTCACTATTCTGCTGGTGAGGTCACTGTGTACATACATTACATTACTGATCCTGTACTGATCCTGAGTTATATCCTGTATTATACCCCAGAGCTGTACTCACTATTCTGCTGGTGAGGTCACTGTACATACATTACATTACTTATCCTGTACTGATCCTGAGTTATATCCTGTATTATACTCCAGAGCTGTACTCAATATTCTGCTGGTGAGGTCACTGTGTACATACATTACATTACTTATCCTGTACTGATCCTGAGTTATATCCTGTATTATACCCCAGAGCTGTACTCACTATTCTGCTGGTGAGGTCACTGTACATACATTACATTACTTATCCTGTACTGATCCTGAGTTATATCCTGTATTATACCCCAGAGCTGTACTCACTATTCTGCTGGTGAGGTCACTGTACATACATTACATTACTTATCCTGTACTGATCCTGAGTTATATCCTGTATTATACTCCAGAGCTGTACTCAATATTCTGCTGGTGAGGTCACTGTGTACATACATTACATTACTTATCCTGTACTGATCCTGAGTTATATCCTGTATTATACCCCAGAGCTGTACTCACTATTCTGCTGGTGAGGTCACTGTGTACATACATTACATTACTTATCCTGTACTGATCCTGAGTTATATCCTGTATTATACTCCAGAGCTGTACTCACTATTCTGCTGGTGAGATCACTGTGTACATACATTACATTACTTATCCTGTACTGATCCTGAGTTATATCCTGTATTATACCCCAGAGCTGCACTCACTATTCTGCTGGTGAGGTCACTGTGTACATACATTACTGATCCTGTACTGATCCTGAGATATATCCTGTATTATACTCCAGAGCTGTACTCACTATTCTGCTGGTGAGGTCACTGTACATACATTACATTACTTATCATGTACTGATCCTGAGTTATATCCTGTATTATACCCCAGAGCTGAACTCACTATTCTGCTGGTGAGGTCACTGTACATACATTACATTACTTATCCTGTACTGATCCTGAGTTATATCCTGTATTATACTCCAGAGCTGTACTCAATATTCTGCTGGTGAGGTCACTGTGTACATACATTACATTACTTATCCTGTACTGATCCTGAGTTATATCCTGTATTATACCCCAGAGCTGAACTCACTATTCTGCTGGTGAGGTCACTGTACATACATTACATTACTTATCCTGTACTGATCCTGAGTTATATCCTGTATTATACTCCAGAGCTGTACTCAATATTCTGCTGGTGAGGTCACTGTGTACATACATTACATTACTTATCCTGTACTGATCCTGAGTTATATCCTGTATTATACCCCAGAGCTGTACTCACTATTCTGCTGGTGAGGTCACTGTGTACATACATTACATTACTTATCCTGTACTGATCCTGAGTTATATCCTGTATTATACTCCAGAGCTGTACTCACTATTCTGCTGGTGAGATCACTGTGTACATACATTACATTACTTATCCTGTACTGATCCTGAGTTATATCCTGTATTATACCCCAGAGCTGCACTCACTATTCTGCTGGTGAGGTCACTGTGTACATACATTACTGATCCTGTACTGATCCTGAGATATATCCTGTATTATACTCCAGAGCTGTACTCACTATTCTGCTGGTGAGGTCACTGTGTACATACATTACATTACTTATCCTGAACTGATCCTGAGTTATATCCTGTATTATACTCCAGAGCTGTACTCACTATTCTGCTGGTGAGGTCACTGTGTACATACATTACATTACTTATCCTGTGCTGATCCTGAGTTATATCCTGTATTATACTCCAGAGCTGTACTCACTATTCTGCTGGTGAGGTCACTGTGTACATACATTACATTACTTATCCTGTACTGATCCTGAGTTATATCCTGTATTATACCCAGAGCTGTACTCACTATTCTGCTGGTGAGGTCACTGTGTACATACATTACATTACTGATCCATAACTGATCCTGAGTTATATCCTGTATTATACTCCAGAGCTGTACTCACTATTCTGCTGGTGAGGTCACTCTGTATATACATTATATATCCTGTACTGATCCTGAGTTATATCCTGTATTATACTCCAGAGCTGTACTTACTATTCTGCTGGTGAGGTCACTGTGTACATACATTACATTACTTATCCTGTACTGATCCTGAGTTATATCCTGTATTATACTCCAGAGCTGTACTTACTATTCTGCTGGTGAGGTCACTGTGTACATACATTACATTACTTATCCTGTACTGATCCTGAGTTATATCCTGTATTATACTCCAGAGCTGTACTTACTATTCTGCTGGTGAGGTCACTGTGTACATACATTACATTACTTATCCTGTACTGATCCTGAGTTATATCCTGTATTATACCCCAGAGCTGTACTCACTATTCTGCTGGTGAGGTCACTGTGTACATACATTACATTACTTATCCTGTACTGATCCTGAGTTATATCCTGTATTATACTCCAGAGCTGTACTCACTATTCTGCTGGTGAGGTCACTGTGTACATACATTACATTACTTATCCTGTACTGATCCTGAGTTATATCCTGTATTATACCCCAGAGCTGTACTCACTATTCTGCTGGTGAGATCACTGTGTACATACATTACATTACTTATCCTGTACTGATCCTGAGTTATATCCTGTATTATACCCCAGAGCTGCACTCACTATTCTGCTGGTGAGATCACTGTGTACATACATTACATTACTTATCCTGTACTGATCCTGAGTTATATCCTGTATTATACTCCAGAGCTGTACTCACTATTCTGCTGGTGAGATCACTGTGTACATACATTACATTACTTATCCTGTACTGATCCTGAGTTATATCCTGTATTATACCCCAGAGCTGCACTCACTATTCTGCTGGTGAGGTCACTGTGTACATACATTACTGATCCTGTACTGATCCTGAGATATATCCTGTATTATACTCCAGAGCTGTACTCACTATTCTGCTGGTGAGGTCACTGTACATACATTACATTACTTATCATGTACTGATCCTGAGTTATATCCTGTATTATACCCCAGAGCTGAACTCACTATTCTGCTGGTGAGGTCACTGTACATACATTACATTACTTATCCTGTACTGATCCTGAGTTATATCCTGTATTATACTCCAGAGCTGTACTCAATATTCTGCTGGTGAGGTCACTGTGTACATACATTACATTACTTATCCTGTACTGATCCTGAGTTATATCCTGTATTATACCCCAGAGCTGAACTCACTATTCTGCTGGTGAGGTCACTGTACATACATTACATTACTTATCCTGTACTGATCCTGAGTTATATCCTGTATTATACTCCAGAGCTGTACTCAATATTCTGCTGGTGAGGTCACTGTGTACATACATTACATTACTTATCCTGTACTGATCCTGAGTTATATCCTGTATTATACCCCAGAGCTGTACTCACTATTCTGCTGGTGAGGTCACTGTGTACATACATTACATTACTTATCCTGTACTGATCCTGAGTTATATCCTGTATTATACTCCAGAGCTGTACTCACTATTCTGCTGGTGAGATCACTGTGTACATACATTACATTACTTATCCTGTACTGATCCTGAGTTATATCCTGTATTATACCCCAGAGCTGCACTCACTATTCTGCTGGTGAGGTCACTGTGTACATACATTACTGATCCTGTACTGATCCTGAGATATATCCTGTATTATACTCCAGAGCTGTACTCACTATTCTGCTGGTGAGGTCACTGTGTACATACATTACATTACTTATCCTGAACTGATCCTGAGTTATATCCTGTATTATACTCCAGAGCTGTACTCACTATTCTGCTGGTGAGGTCACTGTGTACATACATTACATTACTTATCCTGTACTGATCCTGAGTTATATCCTGTATTATACTCCAGAGCTGTACTCACTATTCTGCTGGTGAGGTCACTGTGTACATACATTACATTACTTATCCTGTACTGATCCTGAGTTATATCCTGTATTATACCCAGAGCTGTACTCACTATTCTGCTGGTGAGGTCACTGTGTACATACATTACATTACTGATCCATAACTGATCCTGAGTTATATCCTGTATTATACTCCAGAGCTGTACTCACTATTCTGCTGGTGAGGTCACTCTGTATATACATTATATATCCTGTACTGATCCTGAGTTATATCCTGTATTATACTCCAGAGCTGTACTTACTATTCTGCTGGTGAGGTCACTGTGTACATACATTACATTACTTATCCTGTACTGATCCTGAGTTATATCCTGTATTATACTCCAGAGCTGTACTTACTATTCTGCTGGTGAGGTCACTGTGTACATACATTACATTACTTATCCTGTACTGATCCTGAGTTATATCCTGTATTATACTCCAGAGCTGTACTTACTATTCTGCTGGTGAGGTCACTGTGTACATACATTACATTACTTATCCTGTACTGATCCTGAGTTATATCCTGTATTATACCCCAGAGCTGTACTCACTATTCTGCTGGTGAGGTCACTGTGTACATACATTACATTACTTATCCTGTACTGATCCTGAGTTATATCCTGTATTATACTCCAGAGCTGTACTCACTATTCTGCTGGTGAGGTCACTGTGTACATACATTACATTACTTATCCTGTACTGATCCTGAGTTATATCCTGTATTATACCCCAGAGCTGTACTCACTATTCTGCTGGTGAGATCACTGTGTACATACATTACATTACTTATCCTGTACTGATCCTGAGTTATATCCTGTATTATACCCCAGAGCTGCACTCACTATTCTGCTGGTGAGATCACTGTGTACATACATTACATTACTTATCCTGTACTGATCCTGAGTTATATCCTGTATTATACTCCAGAGCTGTACTCACTATTCTGCTGGTGAGATCACTGTGTACATACATTACATTACTTATCCTGTACTGATCCTGAGTTATATCCTGTATTATACCCCAGAGCTGCACTCACTATTCTGCTGGTGAGGTCACTGTGTACATACATTACTGATCCTGTACTGATCCTGAGATATATCCTGTATTATACTCCAGAGCTGTACTCACTATTCTGCTGGTGAGGTCACTGTACATACATTACATTACTTATCCTGTACTGATCCTGAGTTATATCCTGTATTATACCCCAGAGCTGAACTCACTATTCTGCTGGTGAGGTCACTGTACATACATTACATTACTTATCCTGTACTGATCCTGAGTTATATCCTGTATTATACTCCAGAGCTGTACTCAATATTCTGCTGGTGAGGTCACTGTGTACATACATTACATTACTTATCCTGTACTGATCCTGAGTTATATCCTGTATTATACCCCAGAGCTGTACTCACTATTCTGCTGGTGAGGTCACTGTGTACATACATTACATTACTTATCCTGTACTGATCCTGAGTTATATCCTGTATTATACCCCAGAGCTGAACTCACTATTCTGCTGGTGAGGTCACTGTACATACATTACATTACTTATCCTGTACTGATCCTGAGTTATATCCTGTATTATACCCCAGAGCTGTACTCACTATTCTGCTGGTGAGATCACTGTGTACATACATTACATTACTTATCCTGTACTGATCCTGAGTTATATCCTGTATTATACCCCAGAGCTGCACTCACTATTCTGCTGGTGAGGTCACTGTGTACATACATTACTGATCCTGTACTGATCCTGAGATATATCCTGTATTATACTCCAGAGCTGTACTCACTATTCTGCTGGTGAGGTCACTGTGTACATACATTACATTACATTACTTATCCTGAACTGATCCTGAGTTATATCCTGTATTATACTCCAGAGCTGTACTCACTATTCTGCTGGTGAGATCACTGTGTACATACATTACATTACTTATCCTGTACTGATCCTGAGTTATATCCTGTATTATACTCCAGAGCTGTACTCACTATTCTGCTGGTGAGGTCACTGTGTACATACATTACTTATCCTGTACTGATCCTGAGTTATATCCTGTATTATACCCCAGAGCTGTACTCACTATTCTGCTGGTGAGGTCACTGTGTACATACATTACATTACTTATCCTGTACTGATCCTGAGTTATATCCTGTATTATACCCAGAGCTGTACTCACTATTCTGCTGGTGAGGTCACTGTGTACATACATTACATTACTGATCCATAACTGATCCTGAGTTATATCCTGTATTATACTCCAGAGCTGTACTCACTATTCTGCTGGTGAGGTCACTCTGTATATACATTATATATCCTGTACTGATCCTGAGTTATATCCTGTATTATACTCCAGAGCTGTACTCACTATTCTGCTGGTGAGGTCACTGTGTACATACATTACATTACTTATCCTGTACTGATCCTGAGTTATATCCTGTATTATACTCCAGAGCTGTACTTACTATTCTGCTGGTGAGGTCACTGTGTACATACATTACATTACTTATCCTGTACTGATCCTGAGTTATATCCTGTATTATACTCCAGAGCTGTACTCACTATTCTGCTGGTGAGGTCACTGTGTACATACATTACATTACTTATCCTGTACTGATCCTGAGTTATATCCTCTATTATACCCCAGAGCTGTACTCACTATTCTGCTGGTGAGATCACTGTGTACATACATTACATTACTTATCCTGTACTGATCCTGAGTTATATCCTGTATTATACCCCAGAGCTGCACTCACTATTCTGCTGGTGAGATCACTGTGTACATACATTACATTACTTATCCTGTACTGATCCTGAGTTATATCCTGTATTATACTCCAGAGCTGTACTCACTATTCTGCTGGTGAGATCACTGTGTACATACATTACATTACTGATCCTGTACTGATCCTGAGTTATATCCTGTATTATACCCCAGAGCTGTACTCACTATTCTGCTGGTGAGATCACTGTGTACATACATTACATTACTTATCCTGTACTGATCCTGAGTTATATCCTGTATTATACTCCAGAGCTGTACTCACTATTCTGCTGGTGAGATCACTGTGTACATACATTACATTACTTATCCTGTACTGATCCTGAGTTATATCCTGTATTATACTCCAGAGCTGTACTCACTATTCTGCTGGTGAGATCACTGTGTACATACATTACATTACTTATCCTGTACTGATCCTGAGTTATATCCTGTATTATACACCAGAGCTGTACTCACTATTCTGCTGGTGAGGTCACTGTGTACATACATTACATTACTGATCCTGTACTGATCCTGAGTTATATCCTGTATTATACCCCAGAGCTGTACTCACTATTCTGCTGGTGAGGTCACTGTATATACATTACATTACTTATCCTGTACTGATCCTGAGTTCTATCCTGTATGATCCTCTAGTTATGGGGGATGTGTAGGATCTGTATATAAGCTGCAGGTCCTGGATCTCGTCCAGATGAAGCATTAAGTGATGGAAGAACCGTCCCCTCTGCAGCGTAAATCACTGCTCAGCAACTGCACCTGACTATGGCGGTCTGGGAATACCGCCCACCTGAGCGGACATAGCATGCCAGCCACCTGGCACGCGAAATTAACCCCTTCACTACCCTTCTGCAACCTCACATGCCAACAGACTGCATGCCAGACCTGTACTTAAGTCAGTTTCCCAACCAGGGTGCCTCCAGCTGTTGCAAAACTACAACTCCCAGCATGCCCGGACAAGCGGCGCTTCATTGCATTTTATTACTGTAACTGGGTCATGTAATCATCAGTCTGACCCACAGAAAATGAGTGAGCTCAATGTAGTGTTTTCCAACTAAGGTGCCTTCAGCTGTTGCAAAACTACAACTCCCAGCATGCCCATACAGCCATTGGCTGTCCGGGCATGCTGGGAGTTGTAGTTTTGCAACAGCTGGAGGCACCCTGGTTGGAAAACACTGTCAGACTATAGCAGAACACTATTTTACTGCCATTTTTTCCTATTTTCCTAAAATGCACTAAAAATTGTGCAGTTTTTCTGCAAGTAATGTAGTAGTTACCCCGATACTGCAAATTGTGCGATATTCTCGTAAATCTGCTGCGACAATTAGGGGCGGTTACCTGAAGGCTCCAATCACTAAGATCCTCGCTCAATAACCCCCCCCCCCCCCCCCCCCCCTGGCCCATTAAACTATCCAGGTTAGGAGAAATAACTGAGCTACACTGAAACACTGCAGCAAACCCTCAGCTGTGAGAGCAGCTTTAAGGACGATTTTGGGGTTTGGCGCGTTCCGCCCTCCTTTATTCACCTTTAGTTTACGCTGCACTTCGCCGTCATTCATCACAAAGCAGCCGGGATAATGGAGACAAATGATGTAATCCGCGCGGAGGACGCGGCGAAGTGGTTTTTACGCTTTTACTTCAAAGTCAGTCTGTGGTGAAAGCCGAGGAGGTTTACGGGGATTTGTCGCTGACAAGGTGTCGGTCGCACCCAGTGTAACACACCCCGCCGCTGTGAGAACACCACTGAGCGCCGCAGGCTTCCCCACCGGGATGGTGATTAGCGCCTCACGATTTCTATGGCGGTTTCTCTCCTGACGCAAAGTGATCCCGGATCTGACCTGTCAATCAACATTACAATCTCTACAGCAGGAGATTTGCTACAGTGTAAAATGGTTTTAGGGCAATTCTGCGGTGCCTGCTTAACCCTTACACCGGCAGGTCTCCAGCTGTGCAGAACTACAACTCCCAGCATGCTGGAGACCCACTGGTTGAGAAACACTGCCCTATAGAATGAGTAATGCTGTCCGGGCATGCTGGGATTTGTAGTTTTGAAATAGCTGGAGAGCCATGGGTTGAAGCTGAATGACTCATAGCAGTATTTCCCACCAGGGTGCCTCCAGCTGTTGCAAAACCACAAGTTTTGCAACAGCTGGAGAGCCATCACTTTGAAATAAATGATCCATAACAGTGTTTCGCTACCTGGGTGTCTCCAGCTGTAGCCGTTGGCTGACCGGGCATGCTGGGAGCTGTAGTTTTGCAAGAGCTGGAGACCCACTAGTTGAGAAACACTGTAATATATGAGGAGTAATGCTGTCCGGACATGCTGGGAGTTGTAGTTTTCTAACAGCTGGAGAGCCAAGGCTTAGAAATGAATGAGCCATAGCAGGATATCCCTACCTGGGTGCCTCCAGCTGTTGCAAAACTACAACTCCCAGCATTCCCGGACAGGCAAAGGCTGTCCTGGCATGCTGAGAGTTGTAGTTTTGCAACAGCTGGGGGCACACTGGTTGAAAAAACACTGCTCTAAACAATGTGCAATGATGTTCGGGCATACTGGGAGTTGTAGTTTTGCACAGCTGGAGGCACCCTGGTTGGGAAACACTGCAGCTGGAATCAGCACCCAGGCAAACAACTACAACTCCCTCCATCCAAACAATTAAGGTGTCTACATTGAAGACAATCTGTGTACAGCGCTGCGGTATATGTTGCAACTATAAAATGATTAAAATACATTATATTACATTTGGTGACCGAACACCAGAATATACTGAACAATTCTCACAGCTGAGGGTTTGTTACAATTCACCGTGAACTAAATAAATCCCTAGTATCTCTCTTACTTTCTCCTGGTAGTTTGTTACAATGTATCAGGAGGGCAGAGAACTCTGTAGAATGGATACAAGGGGAGAAGGGTTTGTTACAATGTATCAGGAGGGCAGAGAACTCTGTAGAATGGATACAAGGGGAGAAGGGTTTGTTACAATGTATCAGGAGGGAAGAGAACTCTGTAGAATGGATACAAGGGGAGAAGGGTTTGTTACAGTGTATCAGGAGGGAAGAGAACTCTGTAGAATGGATACAAGGGGAGAAGGGTTTGTTACAATGTATCAGGAGGGCAGAGAACTCTGTAGAATGGATACAAGGGGAGAAGGGTTTGTTACAATGTATCAGGAGGGCAGAGAACTCTGTAGAATGGATACAAGGGGAGAAGGGTTTGTTACAATGTATCAGGAGGGCAGAGAACTCTGTAGAGCGGATACAAGGGGAGAAGGGTTTGTTACAATGTATCAGGGGGCAGAGAACTCTGTAGAGCGGATACAAGGGGAGAAGGGTTTGTTACAATGTATCAGGAGGGCAGAGGCCTCTGTAGAATGGATACAAGGGGAGAAGGGTTTGTTACAATGTATCAGGAGGGCAGAGAACTCTGTAGAATGGATACAAGGGGAGAAGGGTTTGTTACAATGTATCAGGAGGGCAGAGGCCTCTGTAGAATGGATACAAGGTGAGAAGGGTTTGTTACAATGTATCAGGAGGGCAGAGGCCTCTGTAGAATGGATACAAGGGGAGAAGGGTTTGTTACAATGTATCAGGAGGGCAGAGAACTCTGTAGAATGGATACAAGGGGAGAAGGGTTTGTTACAATGTATCAGGAGGGCAGAGAACTCTGTAGAATGGATACAAGGGGAGAAGGGTTTGTTACAATGTATCAGGAGGGAAGAGAACTCTGTAGAATGGATACAAGGGGAGAAGGGTTTGTTACAATGTATCAGGAGGGAAGAGAACTCTGTAGAATGGATACAAGGGGAGAAGGGTTTGTTACAATGTATCAGGAGGGCAGAGAACTCTGTAGAATGGATACAAGGGGAGAAGGGTTTGTTACAATGTATCAGGAGGGCAGAGAACTCTGTAGAATGGATACAAGGGGAGAAGGGTTTGTTACAATGTATCAGGAGGGCAGAGGCCTCTGTAGAATGGATACAAGGTGAGAAGGGTTTGTTACAATGTATCAGGAGGGCAGAGAACTCTGTAGAATGGATACAAGGGGAGAAGGGTTTGTTACAATGTATCAGGAGGGCAGAGAACTCTGTAGAATGGATACAAGGGGAGAAGGGTTTGTTACAATGTATCAGGAGGGCAGAGAACTCTGTAGAATGGATACAAGGGGAGAAGGGTTTGTTACAATGTATCAGGAGGGCAGAGAACTCTGTAGAGCGGATACAAGGGGAGAAGGGTTTGTTACAATGTATCAGGGGGCAGAGAACTCTGTAGAGCGGATACAAGGGGAGAAGGGTTTGTTACAATGTATCAGGAGGGCAGAGAACTCTGTAGAGCGGATACAAGGAGAGAAGGGTTTGTTACAATGTATCAGGAGGGCAGAGAACTCTGTAGAGCGGATACAAGGGGAGAAGGGTTTGTTACAATGTATCAGGAGGGCAGAGAACTCTGTAGAATGGATACAAGGGGAGAAGGGTTTGTTACAATGTATCAGGAGGGCAGAGAACTCTGTAGAGCGGATACAAGGAGAGAAGGGTTTGTTACAATGTATCAGGACCCTTCTCACCTCGTATCCAGAGGCCTCTGCCCTCCATAGAACCCAATGGTTCTATTCGCTAACAGCAAGCAGAGATCTTGAAAACTGATTTTTTTAAACAAATAAATAGCAGATCTCTTTCTCGATACGATGATGAATCACTAGGGACGACCTGGTTGCCATGGTAATAAATAAACCACTTCCCGTGGCGACGATCTCTGCGCCCAGTCATTTCCTCACAGTTTATGCCAGAAAAGAACGTAACATCTTCACGAAACCAATAGTGCGAACGCTGCAACGCGTTACATCCGTTACATGTCAGAGTCACGACACCCCTGAGGTGAGAAAACCTGAGGCAGCTCACAAAGACAGAGCTGAGGGTTTGTTACAATGTACCAGTAAAAAGTAACAGGACAGAAGAGATCTGTCTATATCAGTTGTCGCCAAACTGTGGACCTCCAGCTGTTGCTAAACTACAACTCCCAGCATGCCCAGACAGCTTTGCATTTCATTACTGCAACTGGGTCATCAGTCCGAAATATCATATCATTGCAGTATTTCCCAACCAGGGTGCCTCCAGCTGTTGCAAAACTACAACTCTCAGCATGCCCGGACAGCCGTTGGCTGTCAGGGCATGCTGGGAGTTGTAGTTTTGCAACAGCTGGAGACACACTGGATTAAAAACATTGCCCTATACAATGAGCAATTCTGTCCGGGCATGCTGGGAGTTTTAATTTTGCAACAGCTGGAGACCCACTGGTTGAGAAGCACTGCCCTATATGATGAGTAATGCTGTCCGGGCATGCTGGGATTTGTAGTTTCCTAACAGCTGGAGAGGCGAGGCTTAGAAATGAATGAGACATAGCAGTATTTCCCACCCAGGGTGCCTCCAGCTGTTGCAAAACTACAACTCCCCGTAGGACGTTTTTAATCCAGGATGCCTCCAGCTGTTGCAAAACTACAACTCCCAGCATGCCCAGACAGCCAAAGGCTGTCTGGGCATGCTAGGAGTTGTAGTTTTGCAACAGCTGGAGACACACTGGATTAAAAATGTTGCCCTATACAATGAGCAATGATGTCAGGGCATGCTGGGAGTTGTAGTTTTGCAACAGCTGCAGAGCCACAGGTTGGAGTTCAACTCCCATCATGCCCTGACAGTGTCACAATGTATCGGGCAGTGTAGCTTAGCAACAGCTCGAAAACACTGACACACTGTGACAAGCTCCTCTGCTGTGTAAGCAGTTCTAGGACCAGAGGCTAAATGTAACTACTAAATATTTCAATTCCAAGACAGCAAGCAGTGATCCTGAAACGTATGCCACAAGGACTCCTCTGTATTTACCTCTAAAGGGGAACCCAACCCATAACTCTTCCTTATAGAAGATGTAACTATTTATTCTTAGACTTGTGGTCACAGTCGCGGGAGGCGGAGGGTAACGGCTGTAAGGTTCTGCGGTGTTCCCCTTTATGGAGACAGAACACAGGGCGTCAGTTCAGATCTGGAGAGTCTCCGCTTCTTATTCCATGAGGTGGATCCACAAATATGCAGCCGCTTCGATATGAGGGAAAACACATGACGACAGCCCCGCGGGGCCCTGACACACTGTGCAGCATCTCTGCGAGGCTGCGGCCGACCCTCATCTCTATTCAATCACCTAGAGCAGTGGTCTTCAAACTGCAAACCTCCAGCTGTTGCAAAACTACAACTCCCAGCGTGCCTGGACAGCCGTTGCATTAATGCATTTCCTTAATGGAACTGGGTCATGTGATCACTAGTGGGACCCACAAAAAATCAGTGTCTAATGCAGTGTTTCCCAATCAGGGTGCCTCCAGCTGTTGCAAAACTACAACTCCCAGCAAGCCTGGACAACCATTGCATTAATGCATTTCCTTAATGGAACTGGGTCATGTGATCACTAGTCGGACCCACAAAAAAATCTGTGTCTAATGCAGCGTTTCCCAATTAGGGTGCCTCCAGCTGTTGCAAAACTACAACTCCCAGCATGCCTGGACAACCATTGCATTAATGCATTTCCTTAATGGAACTGGGTCATGTGATCACTAGTGGGACCCACAAAAAATCAGTGTCTAATGCAGTGTTTCCCAATCAGGGTGCCTCCAGCTGTTGCAAAACTACAACTCCCAGCATGCCTGGACAACCTTTGCATTAATGCATTTCCTTAATGGAACTGGGTCATGTGATCACTAGTCGGACCCACAAAAAATCTGTGTCTAATGCAGCGTTTCCCAATCAGGGTGCCTCCAGCTGTTGCAAAACTACAACTCCCAGCATGCCTGGACAACCATTGCATTAATGCATTTCCTTAATGGAACTGGGTCATGTGATCACTAGTCGGACCCACAAAAAAATCTGTCTAATGCAGCGTTTCCCAATTAGGGTGCCTCCAGCTGTTGCAAAACTACAACTCCCAGCATGCCTGGACAACCATTGCATTAATGCATTTCCTTAATGGAACTGGGTCATGTGATCACTAGTCGGACCCACAAAAAAATCTGTGTCTAATGCAGCGTTTCCCAATTAGGGTGCCTCCAGCTGTTGCAAAACTACAACTCCCAGCATGCCAGGACAGCGCCGTTGGCTGTCCTGGCATGCTGGGAGTTGTAGTTTTACAACAGCTGGAGGTCCGCAGGTTGGAGACACTGACCTAGAGGACATAGACCGAAGGAAACATGAGGGGGATGGGGAAACAGATCACATGATATGGAGATGACCTTATGGGGGCCACGGATGATCCAATCACAAGTCAGGCCCTAGGACCCTCACACTGTTCTGTAACACAGCTGATGAGCTCGTCACAATGTATCAGTGCGGACCACCCGGCCGGGAACTGACTGCTCTGTTCTGTCTCCATAAAGGGGAACCCCGCAGACTATTACACCGGGACCCTCCACCTCCTGCAGCAGCGACAAGTCCAAGAATAAACCGTCTTTATCATGTGAAATGTCCTCCACAAGAAAGTGCTGTGGGTTGGGTTCCCCTTTAAAGTCTTTGTGTCATAAGATTCCGCACATCCTCGGGGTTTCACTGCTTGTTGGAATTTAAACATTCAGAGGCTAAGTCTGCCTTACACAGCTGAGGAGCTCGTCACAATTAGAGATGAGCGAACTTACAGTAAATTCGATTCGTCACAAACTTCTCGGCTCAGCAGTTGATGACTTTTCCTGCGTAAATTAGTTCAGCTTTCCGGTGCTCCGGTGGGCTGGAAAAGGTGGATACAGTCCTAGGAGACTCTTTCCTATGACTGTATCCACCTTTTCCAGCCCACCGGAGCACCGGAAAGCTGAACTAATTTATGCAGGAAAAGTCAGCAACCGCCGAGCCGAGAAGTTTGTGACGAATCGAATTTACTGTAAGTTCGCTCATCTCTAGTCACAATGTATCAGTGTTGGCCATCCTAAGATTTGCATTTGGCAGTCAAGGAATGCTGGAGTTGTAGTTTTTCAATGCCCTCTACAATGAGCCAGCGTTATCCAACCAAGGTGCCTCCAGCTGTTGCAAACCTACAACTCCCAGCATGCCGTTGGCAGTCTGGGCATGCTGGGAGTTGTAGTTTTTCAACAGCCGGAAGCACCCTGGTTGGGAAACACTGCTCTATATGATGATGCGGCACTGCCAGGGCATGCTGGGAGTTGTAGTTTTGCAACAGCTGGAGGGCAGATGGTGTAACCTGGAGAGGAGATCAGGGATTCATACACTGACAGATGTTACTATAATCCCAATAAGTACAGGACACGGATTATAGAATAAATCCCCGCCATCCTGGCCCCGCACAAATAGGACGCTGTCCCTTTAAATCTATATCTCATTACTATATAACATTTCCCGCTGGATTTGCCTATATAATCTACAGCGTCATTAAGGATCCGGCCGGCAGCGCTGACATGGAGTTTCCCGACTTTTACAAGCATCGGGGTGTGTGCAGACACGAAGGGCCGCCGCTCCTCGCCCGCGGGGCGTCTTACGCAGCTTTCTGATGAATTGAAACCTAATTGTCCGGCAATTACCGCAAAGGGATTTGTGGCAGGCGGCGTTCCTGTATGACGCAGTGATGTCACCGCCCGGGAGCGATGATGTCACAGGACATAGAGCGGCGTACGGACAGGACCACCCTGCGGAATCTTAGTCCAGATGTTACAAAACTACAACTCCCAGCATGCCCAGACTGTAGACCTCCAGCTGTTCCAAAACTACAACTCCCAGCATGCCCAGACTGAAGACCTCCAGCTGTTCCAAAACTACAACTCCTAGCATGCCCAGACTGTAGACTTCCAGCTGTTCCAAAACTACAACTCCCAGCATGCCCAGACTGTAGACCTCCAGCTATTACAAAACTACAACTCCCAGCATGCCCGGACTGTAGACCTCCAGCTGTTACAAAACTACAACTCCCAGCATGCCCGGACTGTAGACCTCCAGCTGTTCCAAAACTACAACTCCCAGCATGCCCCGGACTGTAGACCTCCAGATATTACAAAACTACAACTCCCAGCATGCCTGGACTGTAGACCTCCAGCTATTACAAAACTACAACTCCCATATCATTGCTTATTGCAGTATTTCCCAACAAGTGTGCCTCCAGCTGTTGCAAAACTACAACTCTCAGCATGCCCGGACAGCCGTTGGCTGTCCGGGCATGCTGGGAGTTGTAGTTTTGCAGCTTCACAGTTTGGAGGCCACAACTGTATGGAATCGTTGCCCAATCCATGGCAGTACAGCAGTTACACTACTACAACTCCCAGCATGCAGGGTATACTGGGAGTTGCAGTATTAATGACTGGGTAGGAATTCATTCATTGACAGGAAGCAGAGATCTTTGATAGGAACGATTTACTGCCAGAGGCTACTAAGTTTATAATGTGTATATAGTCTCCATCTTGCGACTCCCAGAAAGCCATGACGGCGGCAGGTTGTCTAGCTGCTGCAAACTACATGCTGGGAGGTGTAGTTTTGCAACAGCTGAAGGCACGCCGGTTGGGACATCTCTGTAGTCAGATCTCAGCATTGACATTCCCTTTGAATATTGTAGAGTCATTTTTTTCTTGCAACATAATGTGACAGTCATCAGTAGTGACAGCTGACAGAACCCACCAACACAAGATGCCCCCTCCACCGCTCTGTCTGTGGGACAGTGTTTTCTAAACAGGGTGCCTCCAGCTGTTGTAAAACTACAACTCCCAGCATGTCCGGAGAGCAAACTATAGACCTTCAGAGGGTTCATAACTACAACTCCCAGCATACCCAGACAGGAGTAGTAGCGTTGCAACTCCTGGAGGGACACAGTTTGGAGGATACTACTGTATGGAATTGTTACCCAATGGCTGCGCAGTATACTGGAGTTGTAATACTTAACCGCTACAGAGCCACAGTATATACACAATGACGTCACCATTTATTATGTGAGGAAAGATACAACCGGTCTCTATCCTGCAGGTTCTCGTCTCAATGCTGGGAGTTGTAGTTTTTCCACAGCTGAGGATTCATGGCTCTCGGTGGATGCTGGGAGTTGTAGTTTTTCCACAGCTGAGGATTCATGGCTCTCGGTGGATGCTGGGAGTTGTAGTTTTCCACAGCTGAGGATTCAATGGCTCTCGGTGGATGCTGGGAGTTGTAGTTTTTCCACAGCTGGAGATTCATGGCTCTCGGTGGATGCTGGGAGTTGTAGTTTTGCAATAGCTGGAGATTCATGGCTCTCGGTGGGATGCTGGGAGTTGTAGTTTTTCCACAGCTGGAGATTCATGGCTCTCGGTGGATGCTGGGAGTTGTAGTTTTGCAATAGCTGGAGATTCATGGCTCTCAGTGGATGCTGGGAGTTGTAGTTTTTCCACAGCTGGAGATACATGGCTCTCGGTGGATGCTGGGAGTTGTAGTTTTTCCCACAGCTGGAGATTCATGGCTCTCGGTGGATGCTGGGAGTTGTAGTTTTTTCCACAGCTGGAGTATCCTGGTTGGGAAACATTGCTGTAGGAGAAGATGTAGGACAATGGTCTGAAACTGTAGACCTCCAGATGTTTGCAGCACTACAACTCCCAGCAATCTTCCCAGAGCGTTCCCTGCTGGTGACCCATAGTGGAAGATCCAGTGTTCAGGTAGAATACAAATGGCGCAGTGAAGGTCGTCATCTCACTAAGCGCCAGGACGGAGGTGACATGATGGCCGCTCAGACCAGAGATGGATCCATTATGTCAGATGTAACAGGGGGGCAGTCAGGGGGGGCGGTCAGGAGGGGCGGTCAGGGGGGGGGCGGTCAGGAGGGCGGTCAGGGGGGGGGCGGTCAAGAGGGGGCGGTCAGGGGGGGCGGTCAGGAGGGCGGTCAGGGGGGGGGCGGGTCAGGAGGGGGCGGTCAGGGAGGGGGCGGTCAGGGTGGGGGCGGTCAGGAGGGGGCGGTCAGGAGGGGGCGGGTCAGGAGGGGGCGGTCAGGAGGGGGTGGGTCAGGAGGGGGGCGGTCAGGAGGGAGGTCAGGGAGCAGTCAGGAGGGCGGTTCAGGGGGGGGGCGGTCAGGGGGGGCGGTCAGGAGGGGGGCGGTCAGGGTGGGGGCGGTCAGGAGGGCGGTCAGGGAGGGGGGCGGTCAGGAGGGGGGCTGGTCAGGGGGGGGCGGTCAGGAGGGGGCGGTCAGGAGGGGGGCGGTCCAGGAGGGGGCGGTCAGGAGGGGGCAGGTCAGGAGGGGGCGGTCAGGAGGGGGGCGGTCAGGAGGGTGGTCAGGAGGGGGCGGTCAGGAGGGAGGTCAGGGAGCAGTCAGGGGGGCAGTCAGGGGGAGGTCAGGGGGGGGCGGTCAGGGGGGCAGTCAGGGGGGGCGCTCCTCCTCCTCCTCTGCCGGCTCATGTATAATGCAGCACAGTGGGGGGAGGGGCTCTCCTGATCAATAATGCTTCATCCTGGTGTAATCAAAGAACCTGAGCGGATCAGAGGCTGCACAAACCTGATGCCAGCGCCCCCCCCCCCCCCCTCCATACCCCGGCACCCCCTCCCCCCCCCCTTCCATACCCGGCACACACCGCCCTCCCCTCCATACCCGACACCCCCCCCCCCTCCATACCCGGCACCCCCCCCTCCATACCCGGCACCCCCCCCCCTCCATACCCCCCGGCACCCCCCCCCCCTTCCATACCCGGCACCCCCCCCCCCCCCCCTCCATACCCGGCACACACCGCCCTCCCCTCCATACCCGGCACCCCCCCTCCATACCCGGCACCACGCGGCACCCCCCCCCCCCCCCTCCATACCCGGCACAAGGACGGATCCAGACATGCGTCAATGAGATCCCCAGGAATAATAAAATTATCATAATCACCAAAACAAGCTCAAATGTCACGGCCCCTTTAAGGTCAAGGGGGGGGGGGTCCTCTACAAGAAATAAGAAGGCGGCAGCTTCATCATTATATGGTGAGAATTCGTATATTCAGTAGTGACGTCCCCTATAAATCTCCATTATTCATGGGATGGAACAGTGAGTATACAGACCCCCTCAGCCGAGTATACAGACCCCCTCAGCGAGTATACAGACCCCTCAGCGAGTTTACAGACCCCTCTCGAGTATACAGACCCCCCTCAGCGAGTATACAGACCCCCTCAGCGAGTATACAGACCCCCTCAGCGAGTATACAGACCCCTCAGCGAGTATACAGACCCCCTCAGCGAGTATACAGACCCCCTCAGCGAGTATACAGACCCCCTCAGCGAGTATACAGACCCCCTCAGCGAGTATACAGACCCCCTCCAGCGAGTATACAGACCCCTCAGCGAGTATACAGACCCCCTCAGCGAGTATACAGACCCCCTCAGCGAGTATACAGACCCCCTCAGCGAGTATACAGACCCCCTCTAGCGAGTATACAGACCCCCTCAGCGAGTATACAGACCCCCTCAGCGAGTATACAGACCCCCCTCAGCGAGTATACAGACCCCCTCAGCGAGTATACAGACCCCCTCAGCGAGTATACAGACCCCTCAGCGAGTATCCAGACCCCCTCAGCGAGTATACAGACCCCCTCAGCGAGTATACAGACCCCCTCAGCGAGTATACAGACCCCCCTCAGCGAGTATACAGACCCCCTCAGCGAGTATACAGACCCCTCAGCGAGTATACAGACCCCCTCAGTGTGTATACAGACCCCTCAGTGTGTATACAGACCCCTCAGTGAGTATACACCCCCCTCAGTGGAGTATACACCCCCCTCAGTGAGTATACAGGGCCCCTCATTGAGTATACAGGCCCCTCCATTGAGTATACAGACCCCTCAGTGTGTATACAGACCCCTCAGTGAGTATACAGACCCCTCAGTGAGTATACAGACCCCTCAGTGAGTATACAGACCCCTCAGTGTGTATACAGACCCCTCACCCCCCCTCAGTGTGTATACAGACCCCTTACCCCCCTCAGTGAGTATACAAGGCCCCCTCAGTGAGTATACAGGCCCCCTCAGTGAGTATACAGGCCCCTCAGTGAGTATACAGGCCCCTCAGTGAGTATACAGGCCCCTCAGTGAGTATACAGGCCCCTCAGTGAGTATACAGGCCCCTCAGTGAGTATACAGGCCCCTCAGTGAGTATACAGGCCCCTCAGTGAGTATACAGGCCCCTCAGTGAGTATACAGGCCCCTCAGTGAGTATACAGGCCCCTCAGTGTGTATACAGGCCCCTCAGTGTGTATACAGGCCCCTCAGTGTGTATACAGGCCCCTCAGTGAGTATACAGGCCCCTCAGTGTGTATACAGGCCCCTCAGTGTGTATACAGGCCCCTCAGTGAGTATACACCCCCCTCAGTGAGTATACACCCCCCTCAGTGAGTATACACCCCCCTCAGTGTGTATACAGGCCCCTCAGTGTGTATACAGGCCCCTCAGTGTGTATACAGGCCCCTCAGTGTGTATACCAGGCCCCTCAGTGTGTATACAGGCCCCTCAGTGTGTATACAGGCCCCTCAGTGTGTATACAGGCCCCTCAGTGTGTATACAGGCCCCTCAGTGTGTATACAGGCCCCTCAGTGTGTATACAGGCCCCTCAGTGTGCATACAGGCCCCTCAGTGTGCATACAGGCCCCCTCAGTGTGTATACAGGCCCCTCAGTGTGTATACAGCCCCTCAGTGTGCATACAGGCCCTCAGTGTGTATACAGGCCCCTCAGTGTGTATACAGGCCCCTCAGTGAGTATACAGGCCCCTCAGTGAGTATACACCCCCCCTCAGTGAGTATACACCCCCCTCAGTGAGTATACACCCCCCTCAGTGAGTATACACCCCCCTCAGTGAGTATACACCCCCCCTCAGTGAGTATACACCCCCCTCAGTGAGTATACACCCCCCTCAGTGAGTATACACACCCCCTCAGTGAGTATACACCACCCACTCAGTGAGTATACACCCCCCTCAGTGTGTATACAGGCCCCTCAGTGTGTATACAGGCCCCTCAGTGTGTATACAGGCCCCTCAGTGTGTATACAGGCCCCTCAGTGTGTATACAGGCCCCTCAGTGTGTATACAGGCCCCTCAGTGTGTATACAGGCCCCTCAGTGTGTATACAGGCCCCTCAGTGTGTATACAGGCCCCTCAGTGTGTATACAGACCCCTCACCCCCCTCAGTGTGTATACAGAGCCCCTCAGTGTGTATACAGACCCCTCACCCCCCCTCAGTGAGTATACAGGCTCCTCAGTGAGTATACAGGCCCCTCAGTGAGTATACAGGCCCCTCAGTGAGTATACAGGCCCCTCAGTGAGTATACAGGCCCCTCAGTGAGTATACAGGCCCCTCAGTGAGTATACAGACCCCTCAGTGAGTATACAGACCCCTCAGTGTGTATACAGACCCCTCACCCCCCCTCAGTGAGTATACAGACCCCTCAGTGAGTATACAGACCCCTCACCCCCCTCAGTGAGTATACAGACCCCTCAGTGAGTATACAGACCCCTCACCCCCCCTCAGTGAGTATACAGCCCCCTCAGTGAGTATACAGACCCCTCACCCCCCTCAGTGAGTATACAGACCCCTCAGTGAGTATACAGACCCCCTCAGTGAGTATACAGACCCCTCAGTGAGTATACAGACCCCTCACCCCCCTCAGTGTGTATACAGACCCCCTCAGTGAGTATACAGACCCCTCAGCAAGTATACAGACCCCTCAGTGAGTATACAGACCCCTCACCCCCCTCAGTGAGTATACAGACCCCTCAGTGAGTATACAGACCCCTCACCCCCTCAGTGAGTATACAGACCCTCAGTGAGTATACAGACCCCTCACCCCCCCTCAGTGAGTATACAGACCCCATCACCCCCCCCTCAGTGAGTATACAGACCCCCTCACCCCCCCAGTGAGTATACAGACCCCTCAGTGAGTATACAGACCCCATCAACCCCCCTTCAGTGTGTATACAGACCCCTCAGTGAGTATACAGACCCCTCAGTGTGTATACAGACCCCTCAGTGAGTATACAGACCCCTCACCCCCCTCAGCGAGTATACAGACCCCCTCAGTGAGTATACAGACCCCTCAGTGTGTATACAGACCCCTCACCCCCCTCAGTGTGTATACAGACCCCTCAGTGTGTATACAGACCCCTCACCCCCTCAGTGAGTATACAGACCCTCACCCCCCTCAGTGAGTATAACACCCCCCTCAGTGTGTATACAGACCCCCTCAGTGTGTATACAGACCCCTCAGTGTGTATACCAGACCCCTCACCCCCCTCAGTGTGTATACAGACCCCTCAGTGTGTATACAGACCCCTCACCCCCCCTCAGTGAGTATACATCCCCCTCCAGTGAGTATACACCCCCCCTCAGTGAGTATACAGACCCCTCAGTGAGTATACAGACCCCTCACCCCCCCTCAGTGAGTACACACCCCCCTCAGTGAGTATACAGACCCCTCACCCCCCTCAGTGTGTATACAGACCCCTCAGTGAGTATACAGACCCCTCACCCCCCTCAGTGAGTATACAGACCCCTCAGTGAGTATACAGACCCCTCACACCCCCTCAGTGTGTATACAGACCCCCTCAGTGTGTATACAGACCCCTCAGTGTGTATACAGACCCCCTCAGCGAGTATACAGACCCCCTCAGCGAGTATACAGACCCCCTCAGCGAGTATACAGACCCCCTCACCCCCCTCAGTGAGTATACAGACCCCTCAGTGAGTATACAGACCCCTCACCCCCCTCAGTGTGTATACAGACCCCTCAGTGTGTATACAGACCCCCTCAGCGAGTATACAGACCCTCAGCGAGTATACAGACCCCTCAGCGAGTATACAGACCCCCTCAGTGTGTATACAGATCCCCTCAGCGAGTATACAGACCCCTCACCCCCCTCAGTGAGTATACACCCCCCTCAGTGTGTATACAGACCCCTCAGTGTGTATACAGACCCCTCAGCGAGTATACAGACCCCTCAGCGAGTATACAGACCCCTCAGCGAGTATACAGACCCCCTCAGCGAGTATACAGACCCCTCACCCCCCCTCACTCATCACTTCCCAACAATGTAACGATGTTTCCGTTCTTCTCTGACTGATACACGTAACTATTTCTTATTCATAGATGGAATCGTCTCCGCTCCATCCCGTCCCAGGATATTCCGCGCTAATATAACGAATATCTAGGCTCCTCCTCCTCAGCGAGGCTCCGCCCCCAGTATATAGTTTCCTGATCTTTTTCTTAGGGATTTAGTTAGTGTAGCTCATTCTGCTTATTTCCTCATCCCTCTATATAGTGACCTCCTGCGTATAAGAAGCTTCAGTGTAAAGTATGGGGGAGGGACGAGCCGCAGTCATCTCGGACCGCCAGGTGTGGCAAAACTACAACTCCCAGCATGCCCAGACAGCCAGCGGCTGCGATTTCTCTTTTATGAGAAAAATGAAGAAAATCAGGTGAACAGAAGAATTCGGGTGTTTCTTAGGGCAGGTGAAGCGTTCAGGTATCCGGCCCCATCCACACCCCGCGGGGCCCCACTGCTCACCCGTCTGGGGTCACCGCCCCTATACCCAGGACCAGGGGGGCAGATCCGCCCTAATCCCTGACACCAGATCCGTCTGGGAATCCTGAGACAAAAAGACGAAGGCGAATTCCACAGGACAAAGGGACGAAAGTTCATCCGGCGAAAAAAAACACAAAAAGGGGAATGTCTGCCATTCAGGGGTCTCAATGGGGCGAGGGCGCTCGCAAGACGGTAATCAGTCACCGACCAATGGCGTCACCATCACCATGACGACCGCTCTTGTACACAAACACTTCAGATACGAAAAAAAGTTATTTACCTATAAAAATGTCACAAGAATCTGTGAGGACCGAACCAGGAGAGAAGTCCCCTCCCCCACCCCCACCCCCGGGGGGACACTGCGGCTTTAAGACGCTCTGACCTGACTGATTCCTGACAATAGCGCTGACACAGGAAAACTGCTCGTGTCACTGCAGTGCTGCAAAACCACCGCGACCGCCGCCACCGCCTTAATATACAGGGAGGGGGGGGGGGGATTATATATTTATTACCTCCGGGGGGAAGGAACCATTCAACACATGTAATGGGAAGTCTATGTATTAGGGGGATATAGTGATTATATATATATACACACTGTATATAGAGAGGATGTAATGTATTGGGGATATAGTGATTATATATATATATACACACTGTATATAGAGAGGATGTAATGTATTGGGGGATATAGTGATTATATATATATATATACACTGTATATAGAGAGGATGTAATGTATTGGGGGATATAGTGATTATATATATATACACACACACTGTATATAGAGAGGATGTAATGTATTGGGGGATATAGTGATTATATATATATACACACTGTATATAGAGAGGATGTAATGTATTGGGGGATATAGTGATTATATATATATATACACACACTGTATATAGAGAGGATGTAATGTATTGGGGGATATAGTGATTATATATATATATATACACACACTGTATATAGAGAGGATGTAATGTATTGGGGGATATAGTGATTATATATATATATACACACACTGTATATAGAGAGGATGTAATGTATTGGGGGATATAGTGATTATATATATATACACACACTGTATATAGAGAGGATGTAATGTATTGGGGGATATAGTGATTATATATATACACACACTGTATATAGAGAGGATGTAATGTATTGGGGGATATAGTGATTATATATATATACACACACTGTATATAGAGAGGATGTAATGTATTGGGGGGGGGATATAGTGATTATATATATATACACACACACTGTATATAGAGAGGATGTAATGTATTGGGGGGGATATAGTGATTATATATATATATATATACACACTGTATATAGAGAGGATGTAATGTATTGGGGGATATAGTGATTATATATATACACACACACTGTATATAGAGAGGATGTGATGTATTAGGGGGATATAGTGATTATATATATATACACACACTGTATATAGAGAGGATGTAATGTATTGGGGGATATAGTGATTATATATATATATATATACACACTGTATATAGAGAGGATGTAATGTATTGGGGGATATAGTGATTATATATATATATACACACTGTATATAGAGAGGATGTGATGTATTGGGGGATATAGTGATTATATATATACACACACTGTATATAGAGAGGATGTAATGTATTGGGGGATATAGTGATTATATATATATATACACTGTATATAGAGAGGATGTAATGTATTGGGGGGGATATAGTGATAATATATATATATATACACTGTATATAGAGAGGATGTAATGTATTGGGGGATATAGTGATTATATATATATACACACACTGTATATAGAGAGGATGTAATGTATTGGGGGGGGGGATATAGTGATAATATATATATATATACACACTGTATATAGAGAGGATGTAATGTATTGGGGGATATAGTGATTATATATATATATACACACTGTATATAGAGAGGATGTAATGTATTGGGGGATATAGTGATTATATATATATATATATATATATACACACACTGTATATAGAGAGGATGTAATGTATTGGGGGATATAGTGATTATATATATATAAACACACTGTATATAGAGAGGATGTAATGTATTGGGGGGGATATAGTGATTATATATATATATACACACTGTATATAGAGAGGATGTAATGTATTGGGGGATATAGTGATTATATATATAATATACACACTGTATATAGAGAGGATGTAATGTATTGGGGGATATAGTGATTATATATATATACACACACTGTATATAGAGAGGATGTAATGTATTGGGGGATATAGTGATTATATATATATACACCACTGTATATAGAGAGGATGTAATGTATTGGGGGGGATATAGTGATTATATATATATACACACCACTGTATATAGAGAGGATGTAATGTATTGGGGGATATAGTGATTATATATATATACACACACTGTATATAGAGAGGATGTAATGTATTGGGGGATATAGTGATTATATATATACACACACTGTATATAGAGAGGATGTAATGTATTGGGGGATATAGTGATTATATATATATACACACACTGTATATAGAGAGGATGTAATGTATTGGGGGATATAGTGATTATATATATATACACACACTGTATATAGAGAGGATGTAATGTATTGGGGGATATAGTGATTATATATATATACACACACTGTATATAGAGAGGATGTAATGTATTGGGGGATATAGTGATTATATATATACACACACTGTATATAGAGAGGATGTAATGTATTGGGGGATATAGTGATTATATATATACACACACTGTATATAGAGAGGATGTAATGTATTGGGGGATATAGTGATTATATATATACACACACTGTATATAGAGAGGATGTAATGTATTGGGGGATATAGTGATTATATATATATACACACAACTGTATATAGAGAGGATGTAATGTATTGGGGGGGGATATAGTGATTATATATATATACACACACACTGTATATAGAGAGGATGTAATGTATTGGGGGATATAGTGATTATATATATATACACACACTGTATATAGAGAGGATGTAATGTATTGGGGGATATAGTGATTATATATATATATACACACTGTATATAGAGAGGATGTAATGTATTGGGGGATATAGTGATTATATATATATACACACACTGTATATAGAGAGGATGTAATGTATTGGGGGATATAGTGATTATATATATATACACACACACTGTATATAGAGAGGATGTAATGTATTGGGGGATATAGTGATTATATATATATATATATACACACACACACTGTATATAGAGAGGATGTAATGTATTGGGGGATATAGTGATTATATATATATACACACACACTGTATATAGAGAGGATGTAATGTATTGGGGGATATAGTGATTATATATATATACACACACACTGTATATAGAGAGGATGTAATGTATTGGGGGGGATATAGTGATTATATATATATATATATACACACTGTATATAGAGAGGATGTAATGTATTGGGGGATATAGTGATTATATATATATACACACACTGTATATAGAGAGGATGTAATGTATTGGGGGATATAGTGATTATATATATATATATATATACACACACTGTATATAGAGAGGATGTAATGTATTGGGGGGGATATAGTGATTATATATATATATATATATACACACACTGTATATAGAGAGGATGTAATGTATTGGGGGATATAGTGATTATATATATACACACACTGTATATAGAGAGGATGTGATGTATTGGGGGATATAGTGATTATATATATATATATATATATATATACACTGTATATAGAGAGGATGTAATGTATTGGGGGATATAGTGATTATATATATACACACACTGTATATAGAGAGGATGTAATGTATTGGGGGATATAGTGATTATATATATACACACACTGTATATAGAGAGGATGTAATGTATTGGGGGATATAGTGATTATATATATATATACACACTGTATATAGAGAGGATGTAATGTATTGGGGGATATAGTGATTATATATATATACACACTGTACATAGAGAGGATGTAATGTATTGGGGGATATAGTGATTATATATATATATATACACACTGTATATAGAGAGGATGTAATGTATTGGGGGATATAGTGATTATATATATATACACACTGTATATAGAGAGGATGTAATGTATTGGGGGATATAGTGATTATATATATATATATACACACTGTATATAGAGAGGATGTAATGTATTGGGGGATATAGTGATTATATATATATACACACACTGTATATAGAGAGGATGTAATGTATTGGGGGATATAGTGATTATATATATATACACACACACTGTATATAGAGAGGATGTAATGTATTGGGGGATATAGTGATTATATATATATATATACACTGTATATAGAGAGGATGTAATGTATTGGGGGATATAGTGATTATATATATATACACACTGTATATAGAGAGGATGTAATGTATTGGGGGATATAGTGATTATATATATATATATACACACACTGTATATAGAGAGGATGTAATGTATTGGGGGATATAGTGATTATATATATATACACACACTGTATATAGAGAGGATGTAATGTATTGGGGGGGATATAGTGATTATATATATATATACACACTGTATATAGAGAGGATGTAATGTATTGGGGGATATAGTGATTATATATATACACACACTGTATATAGAGAGGATGTAATGTATTGGGGGATATAGTGATTATATATATATATACACACACACTGTATATAGAGAGGATGTAATGTATTGGGGGATATAGTGATTATATATATACACACACTGTATATAGAGAGGATGTAATGTATTGGGGGGATATAGTGATTATATATATATATATATATACACACACTGTATATAGAGAGGATGTAATGTATTGGGGGATATAGTGATTATATATATATATATATATATACACACACTGTATATAGAGAGGATGTAATGTATTGGGGGATATAGTGATTATATATATATATATATATACACACACTGTATATAGAGAGGATGTAATGTATTGGGGGATATAGTGATTATATATATATATATACACACACTGTATATAGAGAGGATGTAATGTATTGGGGGATATAGTGATTATATATATACACACACTGTATATAGAGAGGATGTAATGTATTGGGGGATATAGTGATTATATATATATAT
The DNA here is from genome assembly GCF_029499605.1 of Hyla sarda. Taxonomy (NCBI): domain Eukaryota; kingdom Metazoa; phylum Chordata; class Amphibia; order Anura; family Hylidae; genus Hyla; species Hyla sarda. Next base: position 1,791,464 of record NC_079198.1, on the reverse strand, counting down.
ATATATACACACACTGTATATAGAGAGGATGTAATGTATTGGGGGATATAGTGATTATATATATATATATATATACACACACTGTATATAGAGAGGATGTAATGTATTGGGGGATATAGTGATTATATATATACACACACTGTATATAGAGAGGATGTAATGTATTGGGGGATATAGTGATTATATATATATATATATATACACACACTGTATATAGAGAGGATGTGATGTATTGGGGGATATAGTGATTATATATATATATATATATACACACACTGTATATAGAGAGGATGTAATGTATTGGGGGGATATAGTGATTATATATATATATATATATACACACACTGTATATAGAGAGGATGTAATGTATTGGGGGATATAGTGATTATATATATACACACACTGTATATAGAGAGGATGTAATGTATTGGGGGATATAGTGATTATATATATATATATATACACACACTGTATATAGAGAGGATGTAATGTATTGGGGGATATAGTGATTATATATATATATATACACACACACTGTATATAGAGAGGATGTAATGTATTGGGGGATATAGTGATTATATATATATATATATATACACACACTGTATATAGAGAGGATGTAATGTATTGGGGGATATAGTGATTATATATATATATATACACACACTGTATATAGAGAGGATGTAATGTATTGGGGGATATAGTGATTATATATATATATACACACACACTGTATATAGAGAGGATGTAATGTATTGGGGGATATAGTGATTATATATATATATATATATACACACACTGTATATAGAGAGGATGTAATGTATTGGGGGGGATATAGTGATTATATATATATACACACACTGTATATAGAGAGGATGTAATGTATTGGGGGGGATATAGTGATTATATATATATACACACTGTATATAGAGAGGATGTAATGTATTGGGGGATATAGTGATTATATATATATACACACTGTATATATAGAGGATGTAATGTATTGGGGGATATAGTGATTATATATATATATATATACACACACTGTATATAGAGAGGATGTAATGTATTGGGGGATATAGTGATTATATATATATATATATACACACACACTGTATATAGAGAGGATGTAATGTATTGGGGGATATAGTGATTATATATATATATATATATACACTGTATATAGAGAGGATGTAATGTATTGGGGGATATAGTGATTATATATATATACACACACTGTATATAGAGAGGATGTAATGTATTGGGGGATATAGTGATTATATATATATATATATACACACACACTGTATATAGAGAGGATGTAATGTATTGGGGGATATAGTGATTATATATATATACACACTGTATATAGAGAGGATGTAATGTATTGGGGGATATAGTGATTATATATATATATATATACACTGTATATAGAGAGGATGTAATGTATTGGGGGATATAGTGATTATATATATATATACACACTGTATATAGAGAGGATGTAATGTATTGGGGGATATAGTGATTATATATATACACACTGTATATAGAGAGGATGTAATGTATTGGGGGATATAGTGATTATATATATATACACACTGTATATAGAGAGGATGTAATGTATTGGGGGGGATATAGTGATTATATATATACACACACTGTATATAGAGAGGATGTAATGTATTGGGGGATATAGTGATTATATATATACACACACTGTATATAGAGAGGATGTAATGTATTGGGGGATATAGTGATTATATATATATATATATACACACACACTGTATATAGAGAGGATGTAATGTATTGGGGGATATAGTGATTATATATATATACACACACACTGTATATAGAGAGGATGTAATGTATTGGGGGGGGATATAGTGATTATATATATATACACACACTGTATATAGAGAGGATGTAATGTATTGGGGGATATAGTGATTATATATATATACACACTGTATATAGAGAGGATGTAATGTATTGGGGGGGATATAGTGATTATATATATATACACACACACTGTATATAGAGAGGATGTAATGTATTGGGGGATATAGTGATTATATATATATATACACACTGTATATAGAGAGGATGTAATGTATTGGGGGGGGGATATAGTGATTATATATATATATATATACACACTGTATATAGAGAGGATGTAATGTATTGGGGGGGGATATAGCAGCTCATGGACGTATTACAGGGTCGTGCACAGGAAGTTGTGGACAATGATGGGAGTGATTGTCCGTCTGGGATCGGTGGATGTGACTGAGATGTGAACAATGAACAATAGCGACCCATCAGATACACATGAGGGGGGGGGGGGAGACATGGTCAGTGGGGGGGAGGGGGAGACATGGTCAGTGGGGGGGGGGGAGGAACATGGTCAGTGGGGGGGGAGGAACATGGTCAGTGGGGGGGGGGGGGAGGAACATGGTCAGTGGGGGGGGGGGGGGGAGGAGGAACATGGTCAGTTGGGGGGGGGGGGGGAGGAGGAACATGGTCAGTGGGGGGGGGGGGGGGAACATGGTCAGTGGGGGGGGGAGGAACATGGTCAGTGGGGGGGGGGGGGAGGAGGAACATGGTCAGTGGGGGGGGGGGGGAGGAACATGGTCAGTGGGGGGGGGGAGGAACAAGGTCAGTGGGGGGGGAGGAACATGGTCAGTGGGGGGGGAGGAACATGGTCAGTGGGGGGGGAGGAACATGGTCAGTGGGGGGGGAGGAACATGGTCAGTGGGGGGGGGGGGGAACATGGTCAGTTGGGGGGGGGGGAGGAACATGGTCAGTGGGGGGGGGGGGGGAACATGGTCAGTTGGGGGGGGGGGGGGGAGGAGGAGGAACATGGTCAGTGGGGGGGGGGGGAGGAGGAACATGGTCAGTGGGGGGGGGAGGAGGAACATGGTCAGTGGGGGGGGGGGAGGAGGAACATGGCCAGTGGGGGGGGGGGAGGAGGAACATGGTCAGTGGGGGGGGGGGTTGTTGGGCTGTAGACCCCCCCGGTGACCTCTGTAGCGGCGGTGTCTCCCTTTGCTCTGTGCTGTTTACATATATACAGGAGATCTCAGGGGCGATGACCTAAAATACATAAACTGAGCTGAACCCTCCGAGGGGACGACCGAGGGGAAAAACTGCAAGAGAAACCTCCAAGAAGGGAGAAAGGGAATAGAGATGTATACAGGGTCCTTACAGTACACACAGTATATACATAGTACACACCACACAGTATATACACAGCATACACACAGTATATACATAGTACACACAGAGTATACACAGCATACACACAGTATATACACAGCATACACACAGTATATACATAGTACACACAGAGTATACACAGCATACACACAGTATATACACAGCATACACACAGTATATACATAGTACACACAGAGTATACAGAGTGCACACAGTATATACATAGTACACAGTATATACATAGTACACAGTATATACATAGTACACATAGTATACAGAGTGCACACAGTATATACATAGTACACACAGTATATACATAGTACACAGTATATACATAGTACACAGTATATACATAGTACACAGTATATACATAGTACACATAGTACACAGTATATACATAGTACACACAGTATATACATAGTACACACAGTATATACATAGTACACACAGTATATACATAGTACACATAGTATACAGAGTACACACAGTATATACATAGTACACACCAGGCATAGGTAACCTTCGGCACTTCAGATGTTTTGGACTACATCTCCCATGATGCTTTGGCAGCATTTTGACTGAAAGGGCATCATGGGAGATGTAGTCCAAAACATCTGCAGCGCCAAAGGTTACCTATGCCTGGTGTACACTTTACGCACACCACATACACTTTGGGATAACCAGACAGTTTTGGTGTTTGGCAGATGGATACATTTGGGCGCGCGTACAGTATAATGGCGCCGCGTACAGTTTAATGGCGCCGCGTACAGTTTAATGGCGCCGCGTACAGTTTAATGGCGCCGCGTACAGTTTAATGGCGCCGCGTACAGTATAATGGCGCCGCGTACAGTATAATGGCGCCGCGTACAGTATAATGGCGCCGCGTACAGTTTAATGGCGCCGCGTACAGTTTAATGGCGCCGCGTACAGTATAATGGCGCCGCGTACAGTTTAATGGCGCCGCGTACAGTTTAATGGCGCCGCGTACAGTTTAATGGCGCCGCGTACAGTTTAATGGCGCCGCGTACAGTATAATGGCGCCGCGTACAGTATAATGGCGCCGCGTACAGTATAATGGCGCCGCGTACAGTATAATGGCGCCGCGTACAGTATAATGGCGCCGCGTACAGTATAATGGCGCCGCGTACAGTATAATGGCGCCGCGTACAGTATAATGGCGCCGCGTACAGTATAATGGCGCCGCGTACAGTATAATGGCGCCGCGTACAGTATAATGGCGCCGCGTACAGTATAATGGCGCCGCGTACAGTATAATGGCGCCGCGTACAGTATAATGGCGCCGCGTACAGTATAATGGCGCCGCGTACAGTATAATGGCGCCGCGTACAGTATAATGGCGCCGCGTACAGTATAATGGCGCCGCGTACAGTATAATGGCGCCGCGTACAGTATAATGGCGCCGCGTACAGTATAATGGCGCCGCGTACAGTATAATGGCGCCGCGTACAGTATAATGGCGCCGCGTACAGTATAATGGCGCCGCGTACAGTATAATGGCGCCGCGTACAGTATAATGGCGCCGCGTACAGTATAATGGCGCCGCGTACAGTTTAATGGCGCCGCGTACAGTATAATGGCGCCGCGTACAGTATAATGGCGCCGCGTACAGTATAATGGCGCCGCGTACAGTATAATGGCGCCGCGTACAGTATAATGGCGCCGCGTACAGTATAATGGCGCCGCGTACAGTATAATGGCGCCGCGTACAGTATAATGGCGCCGCGTACAGTATAATGGCGCCGCGTACAGTATAATGGCGCCGCGTACAGTATAATGGCGCCGCGTACAGTATAATGGCGCCGCGTACAGTATAATGGCGCCGCGTACAGTATAATGGCGCCGCGTACAGTATAATGGCGCCGCGTACAGTATAATGGCGCCGCGTACAGTATAATGGCGCCGCGTACAGTATAATGGCGCCGCGTACAGTATAATGGCGCCGCGTACAGTTTAATGGCGCCGCGTACAGTATAATGGCGCCGCGTACAGTATAATGGCGCCACGTACAGTATAATGGCGCCACGTACAGTATAATGGCGCCGCGTACAGTATAATGGCGCCGCGTACAGTATAATGGCGCGGTGTTGGGGCCGGACTGGAGATAGTGGAGGAGGAGACACAATGAACCTTTACTCCGATTACCGAGAAGAACATAATCCCCGCTTGGCACCAGAGCTTCCAATCTATAATCCCTTCCTCCTCCATCAGTCTAGTGAGGGGTCACATGACCCCCCTGGTGGGTGCAGAGACGTGTGCGGACCCCCCCCCCCCCCATAACCCCCCAGGATAAGTCAATGATGTCATCATCTGATCCGCAAGTGAAAGCTTGTTGGCACCCACGTAGTTAACATGACGGCATTCCTTCCTCATGCCTCAGAGTGACAGGTGGGGACTGTTAACCCTTCTCCTGCTGAGGAGAGGACGCGGAGATCCCCTTAATCATCGGAGATTAGATTCAACAAGTAAAGCCTGTGGTGCGCCGGGGCTGGAGGAGTCCGCGCATGATGGGAGTCGGGGGACACTACTGTACAGACAGCGTCAGGATCACGGAGGACACGACTAAATTCTTATAGGAAAAAATTATAAAATAAAAAGTTGACTGAGACTAATAAAATAGTAAAGAGATTGGAAGAAAAAAAACACACAAACTGCGCTGCAGAACATGTCGGTGCCATATAAACAACAGGAAATAATAAAATGATTAAAGGTTAAATCACTGTTCACCATCCCTGTAATAATCCTGGAGGAACTCCGCCGGCACCGCTACAATGTATCACCGCCGGGCACAGCGCCCCCATCAGGGCAAGATGTATAACAACGCCTCCTCCAGCCGCTCTATATCCGGGCTACATTGTGACATCACTGGTCAATACGATGACATCACTTTACTGCACTACAGCAAAAAGACTGGACTGGGTCATGTGACCTCCGGTGAACGACGCCGCGGCTGGCCGAAACATATCGTAGATCGATCGCGATTGATACGTTGTAGAATCGGATTCTTACCAAGTAAAATCCCTGAATACAGAGGAAATTGTATCAATGTTCATATTGAACTCATCCCAAACTGAATAAAGATCATTAGAGGGGTACTCCGCAGCCCCACTTAGTTCCTAACGCTTGGAGCGGACGGCGGAGTCGTGACATCACAGCCAGGCCCCTCGTGACATCACAGCACGCCCCCTCAATGCAAGTCTATGGGAGGGGGCGTGGCGTATGCCACGCCCACTCCCATAGACTTGCATTGAGGGGGCGTGGCCATGAAATCAGGACTCCCGCTCCAAGCATTCTAAATGAAGAGATCGCAGGATCCCGCCGCTGTGCAGCCCCCACCATTCGACTAGATCAGACATGTTATCCTCTATCCATTGGATAAGATGTCTAGGGGCGGAGTACCCCTTTAACTATTTGTGTCTCCAGACCCGGATCAGATGTAGATCACACAGCGGCAGTCCGCGCCAATTCATCACCTGTCAGGGGTGACAGACAGACGCAGCATCTCCGATCCTCCATCTCAGGCGTCTATTCACAGATACCGTTAATCTCCATACGTTACAAAGATCATCTTGTCTCCTCTAAAGAGAGTGCAGGAGATTAGCTCTGTAGAACCAGTCAAATAGCAGCAAAACAGCGGTGAGAGACAGGGACACTGATGTAACGTTTGTACGGGGCTTCTCCTGTTTCTACCATTTAGTAACAAAACAAATCCAGCCTTTTACTTCAGGCACAAACAAATACAAAATAAATCCTGCCTGTCCAGAGACAACTTGTTCCTCAGCCTCATTCGCAGTCTGACTATTACCTCATCTCATCTTAAAGGAGAAGTCTCATGGTGAAAAATGTGTCCCCGACCGCTGGGGCCCCCTGCGATCTCCAGTATGGAGCCCAGGCTCTCCCCGGCAGCAGCATGTCATGACCCTCCACATCCCCTCCCCACCAGCGGTGTGTCATGACCCTCCCCACATGAAGCAGGGGCCACCCCCCCCCCCCCCTGCATCTCTATGGGAGACATGTTCAGCAATCCCATACAGCTATTTGGAGGGGGCTCATGACGTGTCCCTCTGGGGGGAGAGCAGGGGCTCCACACAGAAGATTGCAGGGGCCCCAGCAATCAGACCCCCCCCCCGGGATCTAAAACTTATCCCCTGTACTGCAGCTAGGGGGATACGTTTTTCACCACAAGACTTCTTTAAAGCCCAGCGACGAGTTGTCTTCAGCACCTGTGCTGATCTGGGTTGCTCAGAAAATAAATGAAAAGTCCCAATACCAAACCTGCCTTTCATCCCATTAAAAAAATAATAATAATCCAGGCATGACAGCAGGACTTACCAAAGTCCCTAGCAAACCAGGTCTAGCCAGGGATTTAACCATTTCCTGGGTTCCCCACCTTGGAGGAAACATAGGGGGCCCCACGACCATTCCACCCACTGTCTAGAGTTACAAGGCGATCGCCAATTATTATGTGACGCAGATGAGGGATTAAAAAAACATTATAAATGTAACGATAAACGGCGCGTCATGTGATCCCGGGAAACCACCGTGACGTCTGATCTGTGGGCGGAGCTCAGTAACAACCCCGCCATCCCTTTTAGGTTTATTTTTTTTTATTTTTTAATGTGTCAAAATAAATGTTGATACTTCTTAAACGTCAGCAGCTGAGTTGTGAATTCGATCAATGACGGGCGGCGCCGGCGCTGTATCCACGGTCAGTAATAAATAAGGAGGAACCTCAGGACATGAAAGTTATAAAAACGAAGCCAAAAAACAAAAAAGACGTAATAAAGTCAGGAACTAAATCGACAAATGTTCCAGACGCAGCGATTGTCAGGACATTTAATGTGATTAGTACCGGACACGTGAACTGTGGGAATCGGGGGAGGAGAGACAACGGAGGGGGGGGGGGGGGGGCGCATTACTGGAGGGTTACTGGCCCTTTAAGTGATACCAATTCAGTGCAGCAAAAAGCAATAGCTGTACGGCAACAATGGCGGCGGCGTCACAGGTCACATGATCACAGATCGCCACGCTGGACTTTCTGCATCACTATGATCTACAAATTGTCGGGGCCCAAAAGGTTCTTTTACTGCAGTTGCAAAACTACAACTCCCAGCATGCCCAGACAGCCAAAGGCTGTCTGGGCATGCTGGGAGTTGTAGTTTTGCAACAGCCACCATCAGCACCTACAAGATGGCAACCAAGAAGTCCACCAATAAGCAGTGGCGCCTTCTCTGCTGCCCCTCGGGTCACCCACCTGGACGCCCAGCAGGAAGTTCTCAGGAAGACATAGTGAGTGCTGCGGCCCCCGGGCGGTCTCAGGAAGACATAGTGAGTGCTGCGGCCCCCGGGCGGTCTCAGGAAGACATAGTGAGTGCTGCGGCCCCCGGGCGGTCTCAGGAAGACATAGTGAGTGCTGCGGCCCCCGGGCGGTCTCAGGAAGACATAGTGAGTGCTGCGGTCCCCGGGCGGTCTCAGGAAGACATAGTGAGTGCTGCGGCCCTCGGGCGGTCTCAGGCGGCTTCCTCTCACATCACAATTATCATAAATCAGGTGTCTGGGGCCTGTAGGGGGCAGATATGTCACCCGCTCAACCTGTTCAGGGTCGGGCAATACGGCATTTTTTGTAAACACTTTGCACAAGGCCAGACATCATAAAGAGGGAGAAAACAAGCAGTCCCATGTAAACACGTCCTCCAGTCTGAACCTCTGAACGCTCCATAAACATTTATAAACCAGTCACACACAGGACAGTGTCAGCAAAATGTAGAGGGGGGGGGGGGGGGGATAATCCCTGCGGTACTTCCCTGCCCCCCCCCCTCTCCTCCAGTCTCCCCCCCTCCCCCACTTCCAGTCTCCCCCCCCTTCCTCTCCTCCAGTCTCCCCCCCCCTTCCTCTCCTCCAGTCTCTCCCCCCCCCCCCTCACCTCCAACTCCTTGTCCTCCTCCAGACCCCCCTGTCCCTCTCCCCAACCTTCGTCCCCTCCTCCTCTAAACCTCTCAGGTGGGATTAGAATCCCCAAGAACAAAATTATTGGGCATAATAAAAGGCCAACGGTCCAATCCTCTATCTTGGGTAGTGGGGCCCCGATACACATTAGATATGCGGGCCTGGGGGGGGGGGGGGGTCACTTTCCACTGTAACTCTCACCCCCCCTCGCGAGCGAACACCCAGCTCTCCCACACTCCTGGTATTATACATTTCTTACTATATCTTATATAGAGGTCACAGGCCCAAATACACAGAGCAAATAAACCTAGAAGACGGCAAATACTAATACCGGAAGCTCCATGATTCACTGTCTGCAGTAAACTCCACAGCTCCCCCTGGTGGTGGCTGCAGCAGGAATTATCCTTGTACAGTCTGTGCGGATTTGGAGCTCAGATCTCTATATTAAGAAACAATTCAGTAGAGACGGATCCATGGGTGGGGATTTACTGCAGGGACCAGGCTGAGGGGGCGACGCTCTGCAGGGACCAGGCTGAGGGGGCCACGCTCTGCAGGGACCAGGCTGAGGGGGCCACGCTCTGCAGGGACCAGGCTGAGGGGGCCACGCTCTGCAGGGACCAGGCTGAGGGGGCCACGCTCTGCAGGGACCAGGCTGAGGGGGCCACGCTCTGCAGGGACCAGGCTGAGGGGGCCACGCTCTGCAGGGACCAGGCTGAGGGGGCCACGCTCTGCAGGGACCAGGCTGAGGGGGCCACGCTCTGCAGGGACCAGGCTGAGGGGGCCACGCTATGCAGGGACCAGGCTGAGGGGGCCACGCTATGCAGGGACCAGGCTGAGGGGGCCACGCTATGCAGGGACCAGGCTGGAGGAGGCGACGCTCTGCAGGGACCAGGCTGAGGGGGCAATGCTCTGCAGGGACCAGGCTGAGGGGCCGCGTTCTGCAGGGGCCAGGCTGAGGGGGCGACGCTATGCAGGGACCAGGCTGAGGGGGCAATGCTCTGCAGGGACCAGGCTGAGGGGCCACGTTCTGCAGGGGCCAGGCTGAGGGGGCGACGCTATGCAGGGACCAGGCTGAGGGGCCGCGTTCTGCAGGGGCCAGGCTGAGGGGGCGACGCTATGCAGGGACCAGGCTGAGGGGGCAATGCTCTGCAGGGACCAGGCTGAGGGGCCACGTTCTGCAGGGGCCAGGCTGAGGGGGCGACGCTATGCAGGGACCAGGCTGAGGGGGCAATGCTCTGCAGGGACCAGGCTGAGGGGGCAATGCTCTGCAGGGACCAGGCTGAGGGGGCAATGCTCTGCAGGGACCAGGCTGAGGGGGCAATGCTCTGCAGGGACCAGGCTGAGGGGCCACGTTCTGCAGGGGCCAGGCTGAGGGGGCGACGCTATGCAGGGGCCAGGCTGAGGGGGCGACGCTATGCAGGGACCAGGCTGAGGGGCGACGCTATGCAGGGACCAGGCTGAGGGGGCGAAGCTCTGCAGGGACCAGGCTGGAGGAGGCAACGCTCTGCAGGGACCATGCTGAGTGGGCGACGCTCTGCAGGGAGCAGCATTGGTATTTCTAGTCCATGGAGGGCAGCGGGGTCCTATACCCAGATCTCCGCCGCCTCCATTTATATTGTGTCAGAACATTATTTAGTGGGTGGACGGTACAAGAGATGGGACCAGCGGTGCATGCTGGGACGGGGCCCGAGGGGACGGCACCTAAGATGACAGAGGAAAATATTTCAGGAATGTCATCACCACCCAACACGACATCTGTCCGTCACAATACGAGGGCGGAGCCACAAACACCAGACGGCGGCCATAATAACAGGAATTATCTGACAGTCCCTGATATATTAGGACAAGTGACCGGTCAGGTCTGTGGAGGCAGGAAAATGGGTGAACGCAACAACATGACCGAATAGACGACCGGGTCAGAACATCACCAGAGTGGCCGTCTAGTAGGGTGTCCCTGGTATGTAGTGGTTAGTACCTACCAAAAAGCGGTCAGATGACACAGGACATCACAGCTGTGTATGGGGCCCCGCAGACCAGGCAGATCACACAGCACATCACAGCTGTGTATGGGGCCCCGCAGACCGGGCAGATCACACAGGACATCACAGCTGTGTATGGGGCCCTGCAGACCGGTCAGATCACACAGGACATCACAGCTGTGTATGGGGCCCTGCAGACCGGGCAGATCACACAGGACATCACAGCTGTGTATGGGGCCCTGCAGACCGGTCAGATCACACAGGACATCACAGCTGTGTATGGGGCCCCGCAGACCAGGCAGATCACACAGGACATCACAGCTGTGTATGGGGCCCTGCAGACCGGGCAGATCACACAGGACATCACAGCTGTGTATGGGGCCCTGCAGACCGGGCAGATCACACAGGACATCACAGCTGTGTATGGGGCCCTGCAGACCGGGCAGATCACACAGGACATCACAGCTGTGTATGGGGCCCCGCAGACCGGTCAGATGACACAGAACAACACAGCTGTGTATGGGGCCCCACAGACCGGTCAGATCACACAGGACATGAGAGCTGTGTATGGGACCCCGCAGACCGGTCAGATCACACAGGACATCACAGCTGTGTATGGGGCCCCGCAGACCGGTCAGATCACACAGGACATCACAGCTGTGTATGGGGCCCCGCAGACCGGTCAGATCACACAGGACATAACAGCTGTGTATGGGGCCCCACAGACCGGTCAGATCACACAGGACATAACAGCTGTGTATGGGGCCCCACAGACCGGTCAGATCACACAGGACATCACAGCTGTGTATGGGGCCCCGCAGATCAGTCAGATCACACAGGACATCACAGCTGTGTATGGGGCCCCGCAGACCGGTCAGATCACACAGGACATCACAGCTGTGTATGGGGCCCAGCAGACCGGTCAGATCACACAGGACATCACAGCTGTGTATGGAGCCCCGCAGACCAGTCAGATCACACAGGACATGAGAGCTGTGTATGGGGCCCCGCAGACCAGTCAGATCACACAGGACATCACAGCTGTGTATGGGGCCCCGCAGACCAGTCAGATCACACAGGACATCACAGCTGTGTATGGGGCCCCGCAGACAAGTCAGATCACACAGGACATCACAGCTGTGTATGGGACCCTGCAGACCGGTCAGATCACACAGGACATCACAGCTGTGTATGGGGCCCAGCAGACCGGTCAGATCACACAGGACATCACAGCTGTGTATGGGACCCTGCAGACCGGTCAGATCACACAGGACATCACAGCTGTGTATGGGACCCCGCAGACCGGTCAGATCACACAGGACATCACAGCTGTGTATGGGACCCCGCAGACCGGTCAGATCACACAGGACATCACAGGTATATATTGGTTCCTGCAGACCGGTCAGATCACACAGGACATCACAGCTATATATTGGTTCCTGCAGACTGGTCAGATCACACAGGACATCAAAGCTCTGTGTATGGGGCCCCGCAGACTGGTCAGATCACACAGGACATCACAGCTGTGTATGGGGCCCTGCAGACCAGTCAGATCACACAGGACATCACAGCTGTGTATGGAGCCCCGCAGACCGGTCAGATCACAGCACATCACAGCTGTGTATGGGGCCCCGCAGACCGGTCAGATCACACAGGACATCACAGCTGTGTATGGGGCCCAGCAGACCGGGCAGATCACACAGGACATCACAGCTGTGTATGGGGCCCCGCAGACCGGTCAGATCACACAGGACATCACAGCTGTGTATGGGGCCCCGCAGACCGGTCAGATCACACAGGACATCACAGCTGTGTATGGGGCCCAGCAGACCGGTCAGATCACACAGGACATCACAGCTGTGTATGGAGCCCCGCAGACCGGTCAGATCACACAGGACATCACAGCTGTGTATGGGGCCCTGCAGACCGGTCAGATCACACAGGACATCACAGCTGTGTATGGGGCCCCGCAGACAAGTCAGATCACACAGGACATCACAGCTGTGTATGGGGCCCAGCAGACCGGTCAGATCACACAGGACATCACAGCTGTGTATGGGGCCCCGCAGACCGATCAGATCACACAGGACATCACAGCTGTGTATGGGACCCCGCAGACAAGTCAGATCACACAGGACATCACAGCTGTGTATGGGACCCCGCAGACCGGTCAGATCACACAGGACATCACAGCTGTGTATGGGACCCCGCAGACCGGTCAGATCACACAGGACATCACAGCTGTGTATGGGGCCCTGCAGACCGGTCAGATCACACAGGACATCACAGCTGTGTATGGGGCCCTGCAGACCGGTCAGATCACACAGGACATCACAGCTGTGTATGGGACCCCGCAGACCGGTCAGATCACACAGGACATCACAGCTGTGTATGGGGCCCTGCAGACCGGTCAGATCACACAGGACATCACAGCTGTGTATGGGGCCCAGCAGACCGGTCAGATCACACAGGACATCACAGCTATATATTGGTTCCTGCAGACCGGTCAGATCACACAGGACATCACAGCTATATATTGGTTCCTGCAGACTGGTCAGATCACACAGGACATCAAAGCTCTGTGTATGGGGCCCCGCAGACTGGTCAGATCACACAGGACATCACAGCTGTGTATGGGGCCCTGCAGACCAGTCAGATCACAGGACATCACAGCTGTGTATGGGGCCCCGCAGACCGGTCAGATCACAGGACATCACAGCTGTGTATGGGGCCCTGCAGACCGGTCAGATCACAGGACATCACAGCTGTGTATGGGGCCCCGCAGACCGGTCAGATCACACAGGACATCACAGCTGTGTATGGGGCCCAGCAGACCGGGCAGATCACACAGGACATCACAGCTGTGTATGGGGCCCCGCAGACCGGTCAGATCACACAGGACATCACAGCTGTGTATGGGACCCCGCAGACCGGTCAGATCACACAGGACATCACAGGTATATATTGGTTCCTGCAGACCGGTCAGATCACACAGGACATCACAGCTATATATTGGTTCCTGCAGACTGGTCAGATCACACAGGACATCAAAGCTCTGTGTATGGGGCCCCGCAGACCGGTCAGATCACACAGGACATCACAGCTGTGTATGGGGCCCTGCAGACCAGTCAGATCACACAGGACATCACAGCTGTGTATGGAGCCCCGCAGACCGGTCAGATCACAGCACATCACAGCTGTGTATGGGGCCCCGCAGACCGGTCAGATCACACAGGACATCACAGCTGTGTATGGGGCCCAGCAGACCGGGCAGATCACACAGGACATCACAGCTGTGTATGGGGCCCCGCAGACCGGTCAGATCACACAGGACATCACAGCTGTGTATGGGGCCCCGCAGATCAGTCAGATCACACAGGACATCACAGCTGTGTATGGGGCCCCGCAGACCGGTCAGATCACACAGGACATCACAGCTGTGTATGGGGCCCAGCAGACCGGTCAGATCACACAGGACATCACAGCTGTGTATGGAGCCCCGCAGACCGGTCAGATCACACAGGACATCACAGCTGTGTATGGGGCCCTGCAGACCGGTCAGATCACACAGGACATCACAGCTGTGTATGGGGCCCCGCAGACAAGTCAGATCACACAGGACATCACAGCTGTGTATGGGGCCCAGCAGACCGGTCAGATCACACAGGACATCACAGCTGTGTATGGGGCCCCGCAGACCGGTCAGATCACACAGGACATCACAGCTGTGTATGGGACCCCGCAGACCGGTCAGATCACACAGGACATCACAGCTGTGTATGGGACCCCGCAGACAAGTCAGATCACACAGGACATCACAGCTGTGTATGGGACCCCGCAGACCGGTCAGATCACACAGGACATCACAGCTGTGTATGGGACCCCGCAGACCGGTCAGATCACACAGGACATCACAGCTGTGTATGGGGCCCTGCAGACCAGTCAGATCACACAGGACATCACAGCTGTGTATGGGGCCCTGCAGACCGGTCAGATCACACAGGACATCACAGCTGTGTATGGGACCCCGCAGACCGGTCAGATCACACAGGACATCACAGCTGTGTATGGGGCCCTGCAGACCGGTCAGATCACACAGGACATCACAGCTGTGTATGGGGCCCAGCAGACCGGTCAGATCACACAGGACATCACAGCTATATATTGGTTCCTGCAGACCGGTCAGATCACACAGGACATCACAGCTATATATTGGTTCCTGCAGACTGGTCAGATCACACAGGACATCAAAGCTCTGTGTATGGGGCCCCGCAGACTGGTCAGATCACACAGGACATCACAGCTGTGTATGGGGCCCTGCAGACCAGTCAGATCACAGGACATCACAGCTGTGTATGGGGCCCCGCAGACCGGTCAGATCACAGGACATCACAGCTGTGTATGGGGCCCTGCAGACCGGTCAGATCACAGGACATCACAGCTGTGTATGGGGCCCCGCAGACCGGTCAGATCACACAGGACATCACAGCTGTGTATGGGGCCCAGCAGACCGGGCAGATCACACAGGACATCACAGCTGTGTATGGGGCCCCGCAGACCGGTCAGATCACACAGGACATCACAGCTGTGTATGGGACCCCGCAGACCGGTCAGATCACACAGGACATCACAGCTGTGTATGGGGCCCCGCAGACCAGTCAGATCACACAGGACATCACAGCTGTGTATGGGGCCCCACAGACCGGTCAGATCACACAGGACATAACAGCTGTGTATGGGGCCCCACAGACCGGTCAGATCACACAGGACATCACAGCTGTGTATGGGGCCCCGCAGACCGATCAGATCACACAGGACATCACAGCTGTGTATGGGACCCCGCAGACAAGTCAGATCACACAGGACATCACAGCTGTGTATGGGGCCCTGCAGACCGGTCAGATCACACAGGACATCACAGCTGTGTATGGGGCCCCACAGATCAGATCACACAGGACATCACAGCTGTGTATGGGGCCCTGCAGACCGGTCAGATCACACAGGACATCACAGCTGTGTATGGGGCCCAGCAGACCGGTCAGATCACACAGGACATCACAGCTGTGTATGGGACCCCGCAGACCGGTCAGATCACACAGGACATCACAGCTGTGTATGGGACCCCGCAGACCGGTCAGATCACACAGGACATCACAGCTGTGTATGGGACCCCGCAGACCGGTCAGATCACACAGGACATCACAGCTGTGTATGGGGCCCTGCAGACCGGTCAGATCACACAGGACATCACAGCTGTGTATGGGACCCCGCAGACCGGTCAGATCACACAGGACATCACAGCTGTGTATGGGGCCCTGCAGACCGGTCAGATCACACAGGACATCACAGCTGTGTATGGGGCCCTGCAGACCGGTCAGATCACACAGGACATCACAGCTGTGTATGGGGCCCAGCAGACCGGTCAGATCACACAGGACATCACAGCTGTGTATGGGGCCCTGCAGACCGGTCAGATCACACAGGACATCACAGCTGTGTATGGGGCCCCACAGACAAGTCAGATCACACAGGACATCACAGCTGTGTATGGGGCCCAGCAGACCGGTCAGATCACACAGGACATCACAGCTGTGTATGGGGCCCTGCAGACCGGTCAGATCACACAGGACATCACAGCTGTGTATGGGGCCCCACAGACCGGTCAGATCACACAGGACATCACAGCTGTGTATGGGACCCCGCAGACAAGTCAGATCACACAGGACATCACAGCTGTGTATGGGGCCCTGCAGACCGGTCAGATCACACAGGACATCACAGCTGTGTATGGGGCCCCGCAGACCGGTCAGATCACACAGGACATCACAGCTGTGTATGGAGCCCTGCAGACCGGTCAGATCACACAGGACATCACAGCTGTGTATGGGGCCCAGCAGACCGGTCAGATCACACAGGACATCACAGCTGTGTATGGGGCCCCGCAGACCGGTCAGATCACACAGGACATCACAGCTGTGTATGGGGCCCTGCAGACCGGTCAGATCACACCATCATCACAATCATCATCATCCTCATCGCCACCATCATCCTCATCATCCTCATTACCACAATACTCATCATCCTCATCACCACAATACTCCTCATCCTCCTCCTCAATAACTGCAAGAACATTCCCAACACCGGGGAGAAGACAGCAGTGGGCACCGGACGCCCCGTTCTGTGGGGAATGTGAGAAATTCAGTGGATCAACCGTCTACAGAGACGAAATCCTCCGAAATAACTCGGCCAGAATGTAATAGAAAATACAGGAGACCGGGGGGGGGGGGGGGTCACATCCTGTGGAAACACTACAACTCCCAGCATGCACAGAGACTGCAGATCAGAGGGCATGCTGGGAGTCAGACTGCGCAGGGTCTTCACAGAAACATTCCATCCATCTCCGCATCTATATGGGAAATTCTGCAGTTGTGAGGACTTTAGTCGGGGGCCCCGCAGATGGGCCCGGGGGGCAGAGATGCTTCAGGAATATATTTTGCATGGAAGACTGGTCGGAAAGAACTGACAAAGAAGGGGTCACAGGACACCCAACCTTTCCAACAAGTTAGGGGTCTGTACTGATCAGGCAGATGCTGCAGACCACTGCATTAGAATATAGACTGCTCAGTACTGCTCCATAATGTCCTCAATGCTGCTGTAGCTTCTGATTGGTGGTATAGAATTGTGTCTCCCAACCAGTTTGCCTCCAGCTGTTGCAAAACTACAACTCCCAGAATGCCCAGACAGCCGTTGGCTGGGAGATGTAGTTTTGCAACAGCTGGAGGGCCACAGTTGGGAAACCACTGTATTCAAAGATAAACTGCTCAGTACTGCTCTATAATTTTCTCCATGCTGCTGCTTCTTCTGAGGGTGTGCTACAGAGCAGGGTTTCCCAACCAGTGTCATGACATTCTGGGGGATAACGGTTTCATCCCAGGTGGTGAGGGGTTAATAGGGAGCACAGGATTAGGGGACACGCTCTCTCCAGGATTGGAGCGCGCCAAAGTTATTTGGAGAAGACACGGTGAGAAGATAAACACTTGAGAGTGCGAGCGATAACACCTGGGGCAGCGGGATCCACTGCGACTCTTGGGGGCGCCATAAACCATCCACATGATGCAAAACTACAACTCCCATCATGCCCCGACAGTCATTGCTCTCCAGCTATTGTAAAACTACCATAATGAACTGTTAAAACTTTCAAGATCTCTGCTTGCTGTCAGTGAAGATAACAGCAGACGCCTTTTTGCCACATTAGACAACTTTTCACCTTGTTTGACAAAGGGGCGTGGCCTAATAAAATAGGCCACATATTTGGCACCTAGTAGCCAATTGGCGCCTCCAGAGGCTGAACCCAGTCCTAACCTACTTCTCACAGAGGTGGGTTTGTTACCTGGTATCAGTGTAGACAGTTCCCCGCAGCAGATGCCTCTCTCTTGGATACAATGTATTGTTTATAACTTTGTATCTTATTACAGAACATGGAGTCAGGATCCGCGGCCCCGAGACGTCACAACACGAGCGATCGCAGCTCACGAGGCTTCGCCCTGCGCTCTGAATAATATTAACGATTATAGTGACAGTAATTACAGTGCAGTTATTTATTACGTGGTGCTGATGCAAAACTACAACTCCCAGCATGCCCGGACAGTGTCATTAGTTGTATAAGGCAGTGGTCTCTAGCCCGCGGCCCTCCAGTCATTGCAAAACTGGAGGGCCGCGGGCCGGTGGCTGTCCGGGCATGCTGGGAGTTGTAGTTTTGCAACAGCTGGAGGCTGGGAATATCGTATGGCGGCTCCTGTGATCGCTCGTGCACTCAGTGATTCTTCTCTTCATACAAAAGGATCAAAGTCAAAAACAAGAGAAACGGCTGTAACTGCAGGTGAGGCCACGTCCGGGTCACCCCACACCCAGAACCCAACAGGTGAGGCCACGTCCGGGTCACCCCACACCCAGAACCCAACACGTGAGGCCACGTCCGGGTCACCCCACAGCCCCAGAACCCAACACGTGAGGCCACGTCCGGGTCACCCCACAGCCCCAGAACCCAACACGTGAGGCCACGTCCGGGTCACCCCACAGCCCCAGAACCCAACACGTGAGGCCACGTCCGGGTCACCCCACAGCCCCAGAACCCAACAGGTGAGGCCACGTCCGGGTCACCCCACACCCAGAACCCAACAGGTGAGGCCACGTCCGGGTCACCCCACAGCCCCAGAACCCAACACGTGAGGCCACGTCCGGGTCACCCCACAGCCCCAGAACCCAACACGTGAGGCCACGTCCGGGTCACCCCACAGCCCCAGAACCCAACACGTGAGGCCACGTCCGGGTCACCCCACAGCCCCAGAACCCAACACGTGAGGCCACGTCCGGGTCACCCCACAGCCCCAGAACCCAACACGTGAGGCCACGTCCGGGTCACCCCACAGCCCCAGAACCCAACACGTGAGGCCACGTCCGGGTCACCCCACAGCCCAGAACCCAACAGGTGAGGCCACGTCCGGGTCACCCCACAGCCCAGAACCCAACAGGTGAGGCCACGTCCGGGTCACCCCACAGCCCAGAACCCAACACGTGAGGCCACGTCCGGGTCACCCCACAGCCCCAGAACCCAACACGTGAGGCCACGTCCGGGTCACCCCACAGCCCCAGAACCCAACACGTGAGGCCACGTCCGGGTCACCCCACAGCCCAGAACCCAACAGGTGAGGCCACGTCCGGGTCACCCCACAGCCCCAGAACCCAACAGGTGAGGCCACGTCCGGGTCACCCCACAGCCCCAGAACCCAACACGTGAGGCCACGTCCGGGTCACCCCACAGCCCCAGAACCCAACACGTGAGGCCACGTCCGGGTCACCCCACAGCCCAGAACCCAACACGTGAGGCCACGTCCGGGTCACCCCACAGCCCCAGAACCCAACACGTGAGGCCACGTCCGGGTCACCCCACAGCCCCAGAACCCAACACGTGAGGCCACGTCCGGGTCACCCCACAGCCCCAGAACCCAACACGTGAGGCCACGTCCGGGTCACCCCACAGCCCCAGAACCCAACACGTGAGGCCACGTCCGGGTCACCCCACAGCCCCAGAACCCAACACGTGAGGCCACGTCCGGGTCACCCCACAGCCCCAGAACCCAACACGTGAGGCCACGTCCGGGTCACCCCACAGCCCCAGAACCCAACACGTGAGGCCACGTCCGGGTCACCCCACAGCCCCAGAACCCAACACGTGAGGCCACGTCCGGGTCACCCCACAGCCCCAGAACCCAACACGTGAGGCCACGTCCGGGTCACCCCACAGCCCCAGAACCCAACACGTGAGGCCACGTCCGGGTCACCCCACAGCCCCAGAACCCAACACGTGAGGCCACGTCCGGGTCACCCCACAGCCCCAGAACCCAACAGGTGAGGCCACGTCCGGGTCACCCCACAGCCCCAGAACCCAACAGGTGAGGCCACGTCCGGGTCACCCCACAGCCCCAGAACCCAACAGGTGAGGCCACGTCCGGGTCACCCCACAGCCCCAGAACCCAACAGGTGAGGCCACGTCCGGGTCACCCCACAGCCCCAGAACCCAACAGGTGAGGCCACGTCCGGGTCACCCCACAGCCCCAGAACCCAACAGGTGAGGCCACGTCCGGGTCACCCCACAGCCCCAGAACCCAACAGGTGAGGCCACGTCCGAACACAAGAACCTGGTATATGACATAGGACACTATTGGACAAGCCCCCTCCATATAGGGGTTATACACACAGTGCAGGGACACGCGAGGGGTATACACACAGTGCAGGGACACGCGAGGGGTATACACACAGTGCAGGGACACGCGAGGGGTATACACACAGTGCAGGGACACGCGAGGGGTATACACACAGTGCAGGGACACGCGAGGGGTATATACACACAGTGCAGGGACACACGAGGGGTACACACAGTGCAGGGTCACACGAGGGGTATACACACAGTGCAGGGACACACGAGGGGTATATACACACAGTGCAGGGACACACACGAGGGGTATATACACAGTGCAGGGACACACACGAGGGGTATATACACAGTGCAGGGACACGCGAGGGGTATACACACAGTGCAGGGACACGCGAGGGGTATACACACAGTGCAGGGACACGCGAGGGGTATATACAGTGCAGGGACACACGAGGGGTATACACACAGTGCAGGGACACACGAGGGGTATATACAGTGCAGGGACACGCGAGGGGTATACACACAGTGCAGGGACACGCGAGGGGTATACACACAGTGCAGGGACACGCGAGGGGTATACACACAGTGCAGGGACACACGAGGTGTATACACACAGTGCAGGGACACACGAGGGGTATATACACAGTGCAGGGACACACGAGGGGTATACACACAGTGCAGGGACACACGAGGGGTATACACACAGTGCAGGGACACACGAGGGGTATATACACAGTGCAGGGACACACGAGGGGTATATACACAGTGCAGGGACACACGAGGGGTATACACACAGTGCAGGGACACACGAGGGGTATATACAGTGCAGGGACACGCGAGGGGTATACACACAGTGCAGGGACACGCGAGGGGTTTACACACAGTGCAGGGACACGCGAGGGGTATACACACAGTGCAGGGACACGCGAGGGGTATACACACAGTGCAGGGACACGCGAGGGGTATATACACAGTGCAGGGACACACGAGGGGTATATACAGTGCAGGGACACACGAGGGGTATATACACAGTGCAGGGACACACGAGGGGTATACACACAGTGCAGGGACACACGAGGGGTATATACAGTGCAGGGACACACGAGGGGTATATACACAGTGCAGGGACACACGAGGGGTATATACAGTGCAGGGACACACGAGGGGTATATACACAGTGCAGGGACACACGAGGGGTATATACACAGTGCAGGGACACACGAGGGGTATATACAGTGCAGGGACACACGAGGGGTATATACACAGTGCAGGGACACACGAGGGGTATACACACAGTGCAGGGACACACGAGGGGTATATACAGTGCAGGGACACACGAGGGGTATATACACAGTGCAGGGACACACGAGGGGTATATACACACAGTGCAGGGACACACGAGGGGTATATACACACAGTGCAGGGACACACGAGGGGTATATACAGTGCAGGGACACACGAGGGGTATATACACAGTGCAGGGACACACGAGGGGTATATACACACAGTGCAGGGACACGCGAGGGGTATATACAGTGCAGGGACACGCGAGGGGTATATACACAGTGCAGGGACACACGAGGGGTATATACAGTGCAGGGACACGCGAGGGGTATATACACAGTGCAGGGACACACGAGGGGTATATACACAGTGCAGGGACACACGAGGGGTATATACAGTGCAGGGACACGCGAGGGGTATACACACAGTGCAGGGACACGCGAGGGGTATACACACAGTGCAGGGACACGCGAGGGGTATATACACAGTGCAGGGACACACGAGGGGTATATACACAGTGCAGGGACACACGAGGGGTATATACACAGTGCAGGGACACACGAGGGGTATATACAGTGCAGGGACACGCGAGGGGTATACACACAGTGCAGGGACACGCGAGGGGTATACACACAGTGCAGGGACACGCGAGGGGTATATACACAGTGCAGGGACACGCGAGGGGTATACACACAGTGCAGGGACACACGAGGGGTATATACACAGTGCAGGGACACACGAGGGGTATATACACAGTGCAGGGACACACGAGGGGTATATACACAGTGCAGGGACACGCGAGGGGTATACACACAGTGCAGGGACACACGAGGGGTATATACACAGTGCAGGGACACGCGAGGGGTATATACAGTGCAGGGACACGTGAGGGGTATACACACAGTGCAGGGACACGCGAGGGGTATATACAGTGCAGGGACACACGAGGGGTATACACACAGTGCAGGGACACACGAGGGGTATATACACAGTGCAGGGACACACGAGGGGTATACACACAGTGCAGGGACACACGAGGGGTATACACACAGTGCAGGGACACACGAGGGGTATACACACAGTGCAGGGACACACGAGGGGTATATACACAGTGCAGGGACACACGAGGGGTATATACAGTGCAGGGACACGCGAGGGGTATACACACAGTGCAGGGACACGCGAGGGGTATACACACAGTGCAGGGACACACGAGGGGTATACACACAGTGCAGGGACACACGAGGGGTATATACAGTGCAGGGACACAACCCACCCATGGTCTTCGGGATCACTGCACCATCCCCCCCCCCCCCCCCCCAATTCATAGGATGGGGGAGGGGCAGCGCCGGATTTATCTGTACGGTCATAATAACTGAGAACAGACGGAGCGACACATCCCGAATATCTACAGGAATAACTGGGGAGTCACCAAAATCCCCACCGTCTCTATGGTAACCGGGGGCGGCGCCCGGATACAGGATGATGGGAGTCTGAATCCTCTCCTCATATAAGGAGCCGCAGACTCCAGAGCAGAACAGATCTTATTATAGACACCGGGACGGCAAACTGTATATACAGACTCCACCGCTATATATATATCCGTATACAATACACAGTATACAGACTCCACCGCTATATATATATATCCGTATACAATACACAGTATACAGACTCCACCGCTATATATATATATATATATATATATATATATATATATATATATATATATATATATATACACCCCTCCATATACAATACACAGTATACAGACTCCACCGCTATATATATATATATATATATATATACACCCCTCCATATACAATACACAGTATACAGACTCCACCGCAATAATAAATAAATAAAAATACACATATATATACACGCACACCTTTATACTGACAACATCCATACATATTACACTGTACACAGGGGACAGACCGCTCCGGCACTGTATACAGGGGACAGACCGCTCCGACACTGTATACAGGGGACAGACCGCTCCGGCACTGTATACAGGGGACAGACCGCTCCGACACTGTATACAGGGGACAGACCGCTCCGGCACTGTATACAGGGGACAGACCGCTCCGACACTGTATACAGGGGACAGACCGCTCCGGCACTGTATACAGGGGACAGACCGCTCCGACACTGTATACAGGGGACAGACCGCTCCGACACTGTATACAGGGGACAGACCGCTCCGACACTGTATACAGGGGACAGACCGCTCCGACACCGTATACAGGGGACAGACCGCTCCGACACCGTATACAGGGGACAGACCGCTCCGACACTGTATACAGGGGACAGACCGCTCCGACACCGTACACAGGGGACAGACCGCTCCGGCACCGTACACAGGGGACAGACCGCTCCGGCACCGTACACAGGGGACAGACCGCTCCGGCACCGTACACAGGGGACAGACCGCTCCGGCACCGTACACAGGGGACAGACCGCTCCGGCACTGTATACAGGGGACAGACCGCTCCGGCACCGTACACAGGGGACAGACCGCTCCGGCACCGTACACAGGGGACAGACCGCTCCGGCACTGTACACAGGGGACAGACCGCTCCGGCACTGTACACAGGGGACAGACCGCTCCGGCACTGTACACAGGGGACAGACCGCTCCGGCACTGTACACAGGGGACAGACCGCTCCGGCACTGTACACAGGGGACAGACCGCTCCGACACTGTATACAGGGGACAGACCGCTCCGGCAACACTGCAGTATATCAGGCACCATATACTATATACCCTATACACCGGGCACCGTTGTCTATCCACCGGGCACCATACCCCCTGTACACCCCCAGTAGTCCCGGATCGGGCACCATACCCCCTGTACACCCCCAGTAGTCCCGGATCGGGCACCATACCCCCTGTACACCCCCAGTAGTCCCGGATCGGGCACCATACCCCCTGTACACCCCCAGTAGTCCCGGATCGGGCACCATACCCCCTGTACACCCCCAGTAGTCCCGGATCGGGCACCATACCCCCTGTACACCCCCAGTAGTCCCGGATCGGGCACCATACCCCCTGTACACCCCCAGTAGTCCCGGATCGGGCACCATACCCCCTGTACACCCCCAGTAGTCCCGGATCGGGCACCATACCCCCTGTACACCCCCAGTAGTCCCGGATCGGGCACCATACCCCCTGTACACCCCCAGTAGTCCCGGATCGGGCACCATACCCCCTGTACACCCCCAGTAGTCCCGGATCGGGCACCATACCCCCTGTACACCCCCAGTAGTCCCGGATCGGGCACCATACCCCCTGTACACCCCCAGTAGTCCCGGATCGGGCACCATACCCCCTGTACACCCCCAGTAGTCCCGGATCGGGCACCATACCCCCTGTACACCCCCAGTAGTCCCGGATCGGGCACCATACCCCCTGTACACCCCCAGTAGTCCCGGATCGGGCACCATACCCCCTGTACACCCCCAGTAGTCCCGGATCGGGCACCATACCCCCTGTACACCCCCAGTAGTCCCGGATCGGGCACCATACCCCCTGTACACCCCCAGTAGTCCCGGATCGGGCACCATACCCCCTGTACACCCCCAGTAGTCCCGGATCGGGCACCATACCCCCTGTACACCCCCAGTAGTCCCGGATCGGGCACCATACCCCCTGTACACCCCCAGTAGTCCCGGATCGGGCACCATACCCCCTGTACACCCCCAGTAGTCCCGGATCGGGCACCATACCCCCTGTACACCCCCAGTAGTCCCGGATCGGGCACCATACCCCCTGTACACCCCCAGTAGTCCCGGATCGGGCACCATACCCCCTGTACACCCCCAGTAGTCCCGGATCGGGCACCATACCCCCTGTACACCCCCAGTAGTCCCGGATCGGGCACCATACCCCCTGTACACCCCCAGTAGTCCCGGATCGGGCACCATACCCCCTGTACACCCCCAGTAGTCCCGGATCGGGCACCATACCCCCTGTACACCCCCAGTAGTCCCGGATCGGGCACCATACAACCTGTACACCCCCAGTTGTCCCGGATCGGGCACCATACCCCCTGTACACCCCCAGTAGTCCCGGATCGGGCACCATACCCCCTGTACACCCCCAGTAGTCCCGGATCGGGCACCATACCCCCTGTACACCCCCAGTAGTCCCGGATCGGGCACCATACCCCCTGTACACCCCCAGTAGTCCCGGATCAGGCACCATACCCCCTGTACACCCCCAGTAGTCCCGGATCGGGCACATACACCCTGTACACCCCCAGTAGTCCCGGATCGGGCACCATACACCCTGTACACCCCCAGTAGTCCCGGATCGGGCACATACACCCTGTACACCCCCAGTAGTCCCGGATCGGGCACCATACCCCCCTGTACACCCCCAGTAGTCCCGGATCGGGCACCATACCCCCTGTACACCCCCAGTAGTCCCGGATCGGGCACCATACCCCCTGTACACCCCCAGTAGTCCCGGATCGGGCACCATACACCCTGTACACCCCCAGTAGTCCCGGATCGGGCACCATACCCCCCGTACACCCCCAGTAGTCCCGGATCGGGCACCATACCCCCCGTACACCCCCAGTAGTCCCGGATCGGGCACCATACCCCCCTGTACACCCCCAGTAGTCCCGGATCGGGCACCATACCCCCTGTACACCCCCAGTAGTCCCGGATCGGGCACCATACCCCCCTGTACACCCCCAGTAGTCCCGGATCGGGCACCATACCCCCTGTACACCCCCAGTAGTCCCGGATCGGGCACCATACCCCCTGTACACCCCCAGTAGTCCCGGATCGGGCACCATACCCCCTGTACACCCCCAGTAGTCCCGGATCGGGCACCATACCCCCTGTACACCCCCAGTAGTCCCGGATCGGGCACCATACCCCCTGTACACCCCCAGTAGTCCCGGATCGGGCACCATACCCCCTGTACACCCCCAGTAGTCCCGGATCGGGCACGATACCCCCCTGTACACCCCCAGTAGTCCCGGATCGGGCACCATACCCCCTGTACACCCCCAGTAGTCCCGGATCGGGCACCATACCCCCTGTACACCCCCAGTAGTCCCGGATCGGGCACCATACCCCCTGTACACCCCCAGTAGTCCCGGATCGGGCACCATACCCCCTGTACACCCCCAGTAGTCCCGGATCGGGCACCATACCCCCTGTACACCCCCAGTAGTCCCGGATCGGGCACCATACCCCCTGTACACCCCCAGTAGTCCCGGATCGGGCACCATACCCCCTGTACACACCCAGTAGTCCCGGATCGGGCACCATACCCCCTGTACACCCCCAGTAGTCCCGGATCGGGCACCATACACCCTGTACACCCCCAGTAGTCCCGGATCGGGCACCATACCCCCTGTACACCCCCAGTAGTCCGGATCGGGCACCATACCCCCTGTACACCCCCAGAAGTCCCGGATCGGGCACCATACCCCCTGTACACCCCCAGTAGTCCCGGATCGGGCACCATACCCCCCTGTACACCCCCAGTAGTCCCGGATCGGGCACCATACACCCTGTACACCCCCAGTAGTCCCGGATCGGGCACCATACCCCCCTGTACACCCCCAGTAGTCCCGGATCGGGCACCATACCCCCTGTACACCCCCAGTAGTCCCGGATCGGGCACCATACCCCCTGTACACCCCCAGTAGTCCCGGATCGGGCACCATACACCCTGTACACCCCCAGTAGTCCCGGATCGGGCACCATACACCCTGTACACCCCCAGTAGTCCCGGATCGGGCACCATACACCCTTTACACCCCCAGTAGTCCCGGATCGGGCACCATACCCCCTGTACACCCCCAGTAGTCCCGGATCGGGCACATACACCCTGTACACCCCCAGTAGTCCCGGATCGGGCACCATACCCCCTGTATACCCCCAGTAGTCCCGGATCGGGCACCATACCCCCTGTACACCCCCAGTAGTCCCGGATCGGGCACCATACCCCCTGTACACCCCCAGTAGTCCCGGATCGGGCACCATACCCCCTGTACACCCCCAGTAGTCCCGGATCGGGCACCATACCCCCTGTATACCCCCAGTAGTCCCGGATCGGGCACCATACCCCCTATATACCCCCCAGTAGTCCCGGATCGGGCACCATACCCCCCTGTACACCCCCAGTAGTCCCGGATCGGGCACCATACACCCTGTACACCCCCCAGTAGTCCCGGATCGGGCACCATACACCCTGTACACCCCCAGTAGTCCCGGATCGGGCACCATACACCCTGTACACCCCCAGTAGTCCCGGATCGGGCACCATACCCCCTGTACACCCCCAGTAGTTCCGGATCGGGCACCATACACCCTGTATACCCCCAGTAGTCCCGGATCGGGCACCATACACCCTGTACACCCCCAGTAGTCCCGGATCGGGCACCATACCCCCTGTACACCCCCAGTAGTCCCGGATCGGGCACCATACCCCCTGTACACCCCCAGTAGTCCCGGATCGGGCACCATACCCCCTGTACACCCCCAGTAGTCCCGGATCGGGCACCATACCCCCTGTACACCCCCAGTAGTCCCGGATCGGGCACCTCGATCTGGACCCCGACCCCGTCCGGATGAGTCCAGGACACTCCCGGTCCCTGCAGGGTCTCCAGGCCGCCTCCGGTGCGCCGCACGTGGGTGTAGCTCCAGATGGTGCCGGGGAGGCGGCTGTAGCGCAGCTGGTTGGCGTTGAGCGCTTCGGTCTGGGTCCCGGTGTCCCGGTAGAAGCTCCGGCTCCTCCGCTGCTCCCGCCGCTCACTGTACTCCTGTTGCAGCTGTTTCTCCAGCAGTCGGTTCCGCCGCTCCAGCTCGTGCACCTTGGCCAAGAAGCAGCGGAACCGAACGTTCAGGGTCTTCAGGACGTGGATATTGGAGCCCAAATCATTGCGGAGCGCGAGGGTAACGGGAGAGGAGGCGGCGGCCCCCGGGGACAGCGGAGGATCCAGCTCCCGCATCATGTCCCCGAAGATGGCCGAGTGCATCATCCTGCCGGTCATCGGGGCCACGGGCTGATCCTATGCGGCTGCTGCATAAGGCACGTCCATGGTAAGAGCGGAGCCGGGGGGCGGAGCCTGCGCTATGTACACCACGCCCCAGCCCCGCCCTCCTATACCGCGGAGCGGCCGCCCCCAAGGTGACATCAGCGGCTGCGGGGACCGGGGGGAGACAGGGACCGGGGGATGTGCGAGACACAGGGACAGGGACCGGGGGGAGACAGGGACCGGGGGGAGACAGGGACCGGGGGGATACAGGGACCGGGGGAGACAGGGAACGGGGGATGTGCGGGATACAGGGACCGGGGGAGACAGGGACCGGGGGGAGACAGGGACCAGGGGGATACAGGGACCGGGGGAGACAGGGACCGGGGGGATACAGGGACCGGGGGAGACAGGGACCGGGGGAGACAGGGACCGGGGGGATACAGGGACCGGGGGGATGTGCGGGATACAGGGACAGGGACCGGGGGAGACAGGGACCGGGGGGATACAGGGACCGGGGGGATACAGGGACCGGGGGGATACAGGGACCGGGGGGATACAGGGACCGGGGGAGACAGTGACCGGGGGGATACAGGGACCGGGGGGAGACAGGGACCGGGGGGATGTGCGGGATACAGGGACAGGGACCGGGGGGAGACAGGGACCGGGGGGATACAGGGACCGGGGGGATACAGGGACCGGGGGGATACAGGGACCGGGGGAGACAGTGACCGGGGGGATACAGGGACCGGGAGAGACAGGGACCGGGGGGATACAGGGATCGGGGGGAGACAGGAACCGGGGGGAGACAGGAACCGGGGGGGGGGGGGGGAGACAGGGACCGGAGGATGTGCGGGATCCGACCACGCACTGTGGCCTATAGGGGAATCAGACTGCACACTGGGACCTATAGGGGAGGCAGACTGCACACTGGGACCTATAGGGGAAGCAGACTGCACACTGGGACCTATAGGGGAGGCAGACTGCACACTGTGACCTATAGGGGAGGCAGACTGCACACTGTGACCTATAGGGGAAGCAGACTGCACACTGTGACCTATAGGGGAATCTGACTGCACACTGGGACCTATAGGGAAAGCAGACTGCACACTGGGACCTATAGGGAAAGCAGACTGCACACAGGGACCTATAGGGGAATCAGACTGCACACTGGGACCTATAGGGGAGGCAGACTGCACACTGTGACCTATAGGGGAATCAGACTGCACACTGGGACCTATAGGGGAATCAGACTGCACACTGGGACCTATAGGGGAGGCAGACTGCACACTGGGACCTATAGGGGAATCAGACTGCACACTGGGACCTATAGGGGAGGCAGACTGCACACTGGGACCTATAGGGGAAGCAGACTGCACACTGGGACCTATAGGGGAGACAGACTGCACACTGGGACCTATAGGGGAGGCAGACTGCACACTGGGACCTATAGGGAATCAGACTGCACACTGTGACCTATAGGGGAGGCAGACTGCACACTGGGACCTATAGGGGAGGCAGACTGCACACTGGGACCTATAGGGGAGGCAGACTGCACAATGGGACCTATAGGGGAGGCAGACTGCACAATGGGACCTATAGGGGAGGCAGACTGCACAATGGGACCTATAGGGGAATCAGACTGCACACTGGGACCTATAGGGGAGGCAGACTGCACACTGGGACCTATAGGGGAAGCAGACTGCACACTGGGACCTATAGGGGAAGCAGACTGCACACTGGGACCTATAGGGGAAGCAGACTGCACACTGGGACCTATAGGGGAAGCAGACTGCACACTGGGACCTATAGGGGAAGCAGACTGCACACTGGGACCTATAGGGGAAGCAGACTGCACACTGGGACCTATAGGGGAAGCAGACTGCACACTGGGACCTATAGGGGAAGCAGACTGCACACTGGGACCTATAGGGGAAGCAGACTGCACACTGGGACCTATAGGGGAAGCAGACTGCACACTGGGACCTATAGGGGAAGCAGACTGCACACTGGGACCTATAGGGGAAGCAGACTGCTCACTGGGACCTATAGGGGAGGCAGACTGCACACTGGGACCTATAGGGGAGGCAGACTGCACACTGGGACCTATAGGGGAGGCAGACTGCACAATGGGACCTATAGGGGAAGCAGACTGCACACTGGGACCTATAGGGGAAGCAGACTGCACACTGGGACCTATAGGGGAAGCAGACTGCACACTGGGACCTATAGGGGAAGCAGACTGCACACTGTGACCTATAGGGGAAGCAGACTGTACACTGTGACCTATAGGGGAAGCAGACTGCTCACTGGGACCTATAGGGGAGGCAGACTGCACACTGGGACCTATAGGGGAGGCAGACTGCACACTGGGACCTATAGGGGAGGCAGACTGCACACTGGGACCTATAGGGGAAGCAGACTGCACACTGGGACATATAGGGGAAGCAGACTGCACACTGGGACCTATAGGGGAAGCAGACCGCACACTGGGACCTATAGGGAAGCAGACCGCACACTGGGACCTATAGGGGAAGCAGACTGCACACTGGGACCTATAGGGGAAGCAGACTGCACGCTGTGACCTATAGGGGAGGCAGACGGCACACTGGGACCTATAGGGGAGGCAGACTGCACACTGGGACCTATAGGGGAAGCAGACTGCACAATGGGACCTATAGGGGAAGCAGACTGCACACTGGGACCTATAGGGGAAGCAGACTGCACACTGGGACCTATAGGGGAAGCAGACTGCACACTGGGACCTATAGGGGAAGCAGACTGCACACTGGGACCTATAGGGGAAGCAGACTGCACACTGTGACCTATAGGGGAAGCAGACTGCACGCTGTGACCTATAGGGGAAGCAGACTGCACACTGGGACCTATAGGGGAAGCAGACTGTACACTGTGACCTATAGGGGAAGCAGACTGCTCACTGGGACCTATAGGGGAGGCAGACTGCACACTGGGACCTATAGGGGAGGCAGACTGCACACTGGGACCTATAGGGGAGGCAGACTGCACACTGGGACCTATAGGGGAAGCAGACTGCACACTGGGACATATAGGGGAAGCAGACTGCACACTGGGACCTATAGGGGAAGCAGACCGCACACTGGGACCTATAGGGGAAGCAGACCGCACACTGGGACCTATAGGGGAAGCAGACTGCACACTGGGACCTATAGGGGAAGCAGACTGCACACTGGGACCTATAGGGGAAGCAGACTGCACAATGGGACCTATAGGGGAAGCAGACTGCACACTGGGACCTATAGGGGAAGCAGACTGCACACTGGGACCTATAGGGGAAGCAGACTGCACACTGGGACCTATAGGGGAAGCAGACTGCACACTGGGACCTATAGGGGAGGCAGACGGCACACTGGGACCTATAGGGGAGGCAGACTGCACACTGGGACCTATAGGGGAAGCAGACTGCACAATGGGACCTATAGGGGAAGCAGACTGCACACTGGGACCTATAGGGGAAGCAGACTGCACACTGGGACCTATAGGGGAAGCAGACTGCACACTGGGACCTATAGGGGAAGCAGACTGCACACTGGGACCTATAGGGGAAGCAGACTGCACACTGTGACCTATAGGGGAAGCAGACTGCACGCTGTGACCTATAGGGGAAGCAGACTGCACGCTGTGACCTATAGGGGAAGCAGACTGCACAATGGGACCTATAGGGGAAGCAGACTGCACACTGGGACCTATAGGGGAAGCAGACTGCACACTGGGACCTATAGGGGAAGCAGACTGCACACTGGGACCTATAGGGGAGGCAGACTGCACACTGGGACCTATAGGGGAAGCAGACTGCACAATGGGACCTATAGGGGAAGCAGACTGCACGCTGTGACCTATAGGGGAAGCAGACTGCACAATGGGACCTATAGGGGAAGCAGACTGCACACTGGGACCTATAGGGGAAGCAGACTGCACAATGGGACCTATAGGGGAAGCAGACTGCACAATGGGACCTATAGGGGTGTCTTATAAAGCATTGTTTAGCCTAATAAAAGCTGATAGAAAGCAGTAAGAGGTAAATAAAACCTGGGGAGTGATTCTGAAGAACTTTGTTACCCTGCCATTAGGTTATGGGGGTACAAATTCATGAGTTTCCATTCACTGACAGCAACAAACACCTCCGCAGCAGTGAATGGAGACGTATGTTTTGTGTTTGTGCTGCATCTGGAGGACATGTTCCCGGGATATGTGAGGCCTCCGCTCACTCATCACTAGAATTACCTCATGACTCCGCACACACAATGTACCAGAACCGCAGCACAACAGGACGCTTCAGTCCTGACAGAAATATATTAAAGGGGTCCTCTACCTGCGCTGCATGGAGGAGCCTCCTTCTAAGATGATGGTCAGACTAATCCCAGAGACTCTTCAGGCCGTGTTCACACCCGCGTCGGAGGCGCCATTTATTTGTCCACCAGACGGACCCCATGAAATCAGGTACCCAGAGCGCCCCCCTGTCCTCAGGTTGTGTGTAGTATTACAGCTCAGTCCCAAATAAGTGAATGGAGCCAGGCTGTGATACCGCACACAACCTGAGGACAGGGGGGGAGCTGTTTTTGGAAGAAATCATCTCCAATGGTAATAAGTTATGGCGGCGCGGATCGTCCGGCTACAATAATATGAACGAATTTATAATCTATCCCCTTAGTAACCGGTCAGACAAGACTCAAAGCTGCATCACCCCCGGGCCCCACCTCCTAATAATGGGGGAGACCTATCAAAACCTGTTCAGATAGCAGCCAATCAGATCGCTTCTTACATTTTTCAGAGGCCTTGTTAAAAATGAAAGCAGTGATCTGATTGGTTGCTATCTGGACAGGTTTTTATAAGTCTCCCCCAATGTCTGGTGTCAGGCTGCAGGAGTCCCGCCCTCCTGCCAAGCCCTGCCCTCTTACCAAGCCCTGCCCTCCTGCCAAGCCCCGCCCTCCTGCCAAGCCCCGCCCTCCTGCCAAGCCCTGCCCTCTTACCAAGCCCTGCCCTCCTGCCAAGCCCTGCCCTCCTGTCAAGCCCCGCCCTTCTGTCAAGCCCTGCCCTCCTGCCAAGTCCGGCCCTCTCACCAAGCACTGCCCTCCTGCCAAGCCCCGCCCTCTTATCAAGCCCCGCCCTCTTATCAAGCCCTGCCCTCCTGCCAAGCCCCGCCCTCTCACCAAGCCCCGCCCTTCTGTCAAGCCCCGCCCTCTTATCAAGCCCTGCCCTCCTGTCAAGCCCCGCCCTTCTGTCAAGCCCTGCCCTCCTGCCAAGCCCCGCCCTCTCACCAAGCCCTGCCCTCCTGCCAAGCCCCGCCCTCTGTCATCAAAAACTGTAAAAATGTAGATTTGTTTTCTGTGCAAATGAAGTTTATACAAAGGTTTTGCAGCTTTTGAAGCCTAAAAACCTGACACGTGGTGCACAATAAATAACACAAACCTGATTGTGGGGTTGGAGGGCCCCTTTAACCTTATTCTTTGTAAATCTTTAATCTGATCAGCATTGGAAAACCTTAAAGGGGTACTCCGCCCCGACATATCCAAAGGATAAGGGGATAAGATGTCTGAACGCTGGGGACCCCACGTCACTCATTTAAAATGTCACGTGCAGCGCTGGAAGCATGTGACATCATGGCCACACCCCTTTAATGTAAGTCTATGGGAGGGGGCGTGGCTATGACATCACGAGCGGGGCATGACTGTGACGTTAAGAGCCTCCGCCTCTCATCTCCAGTCATCCGGCATGGAGCGAAGTTCTCCACCAAATGTCTGGGGTACCGCAGCCAAGATCCGGGGACCCCCGTGATCAGACATCTTGGACAAGGGATAAGATGCCTAGGGGTGGAGTACCCCTTTAAACCAGGGTGCCTCCAGCTGTTGCAAAACTAAACTCCCAGCATGCCGGGACAGCCGATGGCCTTACCTTTAGAAAACCTCAGGATCTCCGCTTCATCTGAGGAAACAATTGTTCCATAGACCGTGCTCTGTGAGCTCAGAACACGCAGCAATGTATCAGTGTGAGGTCCGGGCCGCGTACAGATTTGTAGCCTCTGCAGGTAATCAAGAGTTTCCTTATTCATTGACAGCAAGCAGAGATCTTAACAATGGCGAAGAATGGAAAGATAGGAGCCGATTGGAAGCTGAAGGAATTTACATGAATCTTTTCCGCTCTTCCACCCAAACGTTACGATTTCTTCTCCAGTCGTGTCAGATAAAGCTTCATCATCCAGAAACTGAGAAACCCGTCCGGGCTTATGTCTGCACACAGCTGAGTGTTCGTTACAATGTGTCAAGTGTAGACAATGCTCTGTGAGGTGAAGACAAGCAGCAGAACTCTTCCTCCCGTCCTGATGGTTTGTTACGTTCCGCACTGATACATTGTAACAAACGCCTCTGTATTGGCCGGTACCTGTGACTGCGCCGCGTGTGCGTCCACCTACAGCCGTGCGCCGTACGTAGATCAGTCCCCCTGGAGGCGGAGCCTGTAGCTTCTGGGCCCCGATGCAAAATCTGCCACAGGGCCCCATGTGCCGAATATAATACTGGTCTCTTAAAGGGCAGATGTGTTTTTGGGCCCCGATACGACTGCTACCTCTATAGCTCCGCCTCTGAGTCCCCCATCTGACCACTACTGGGGGGCGCACACTGCGGATCATGTATGAGGGGATAAAGAAAATATTTTTATTCAGAAAATAAAATAAAGGTGTTTAAACACGGAAACGTACCTAAAAAGCGCACATGTAAAAAAAAAAAAAATTTCCTGTCTCATTGATTTCAATAGGAGCTAAAATGCCTAAACAAGCAGAACAGTAATAACATGACCCCTCTGCATGGGCCTAAATCAGGGTTTCCCAACGAGGTTGCCTCCAGCTGTTGCAAAACTACAACTCCCAGCATGCCAGGACAGACGTTGCATCAATGCAATAGATTACTGAAACTGGGTCATGTGATCACCAGTCTGACCCACAGAAAATCACAGCGCTTAATGCAGCATTTCCCAACCAGGGTGCCTCCAGCTGTTGCAAAACTACAACTCCCAGCATGCCAGGACAGACGTTGCATCAATGCAATAGATTACTGTAACTGGGTCATGTGAACACCAGTCTGACCCACAGAAAATCACAGCGCTTAATGCAGCATTTCCCAACCAGGGTGCCTCCAGCTGTTGCAAAACTACAACTCCCAGCATGCCAGGACAGACGTTGCATCAATGCAATAGATTACTATAACTGGGTCATGTGATCACCAGTCTGACCCACAGAAAATAACAGCGCTTAATGCAGCATTTCCCAACCAGGGTGCCTCCAGCTATTGCAAAACTACAATTCCCAGCATGCCCGAACAGCCATCAGCGGTCCGGGCATGCTGGGAGTTTTAGTTTTGCAACAGCTGGAGGCACTTTTTATGGAAAATGACTTTTCCTTATTTGCATGAACCACGAGGAGAGCGGCGGCGGCGGTTACATAACGTTATGTCTCATCTTATCTGTTATCACTATGGAGGATGTCGTCTGCTCAGCGCCAATAAATCTGTCATCTTCCATGTAGGAAGCGAATAATCATCATCATCGCTGCGAACAGGCTCCGCCCCACTTATAATGCACCAATACGGAGTAACAGATTACAGTGCATGTCCAGGCGCACGGCCCCATGGGTAATTCTCAGGGGCTCAGACCGCTCTGTTCCATTGTATCCCACTATGATCAGTCTATGTTCACACTGAGAAATCTCCATGGAAACCCCGTCCCGAGATCCTGGGTGCGCCCAGCGGCGACTATCAGAAGGCACTAGGACCGCACGGACATTGTCGTTCCCATGTGGTCTGCGACGCAGATCCCGCTTAAAGGGGTACTCCGGTGCTCCAGCACTCTGAACATTTTGTGATTGTGACGTCACATCCACGCCCCCTCCATTCATGTCTATGGGAGGGGGCGTGGTGTGACATCACAAGGGGGGCGTGTCTGATGTTACGATCACTGCCGCAGGAACCCGGCGTTTGTTTACAATGTTGGGTGCTGGGGGAGATCGTGTGGGGCCCCAGTGATCAGACATCTTATTCCTTATTCTTTGGATAGGGGATAAGATGTCTAGCAGCGGAGTACCCCTTTAAGGTTATGAGCATATGGCGGAATTTCCGCCCGTATTTTCTGAACATTCCGCACATTTTCTGCTGTATGAACACGTCGGCGGAATATCGGCCAATAAAATCCCGTAGCGTGCGCTGTGCCGCAATGGGATTCTACCGCGATGGAATTGCAAAGCGGAATTCCACTTGGAAATTGCGTAGTGTGAACCCGGCCTTCGCGTCTACGATCCTCTTCCTGTCACATCAGTTTTTGCTCGGTCTCTCCTCCATGCTTTACACTTCAGTTCTGCTCAATCGGGGAACATGGAGTTAAAGGGGTCAATTATTTAATTCCCTCATGTAATGATTAATATAACGTTCCATCGCAGAGTTATACGAAAATGCGCGAAATGCAGGAAAATGATCCATCCTGCGTCCGCTCGGTCTCCGCTTTCTTCCCCCTCCGGCCCCCACCCTTGGAGACAGAGTCATGTGACTTGTCCATGTAAGCCACGCCCCCAGAAGAAGAAAAATCTGATGACTCTGAGGTAGTGAGGGGGTTTACACATGGACTCTGACTTTCTGGGAATGCTGGGAGTTGTAGTTTTTCCACAGATGAAGGCGCCTATATTGTGAATCATTGCTATATAGTACAGAAGATGGAAGCAGGATGGGAATGGTTGCTTAGTAACGCTCGGGGCCAAGAGAATGGGGCAGAAAACGGCGGTTATGAGGAAGTGAGCTCAGAGCGGCAGCAAAGGATGATGGGACGTGTAGTTTAAAGACAGCGTGGGGGGAAGGGAACAAGTAGGAGGGCAGAAAGGGGAATTAGAGTCGCGAACAGGAGATTTCATAGGTCACAGTAGAATAATAGATAAGGTTAATGGACTAAGCTCTTCTGAGTTGTTGTTTTATTTCAATTCATTGGATAATTCCTTTAAAGGGGTACTCCGCTGCTCAGCATTTGGAACAAACTGTTCCGAACGCTGGAGGCGGCGCCGGGA
The DNA here is from genome assembly GCF_029499605.1 of Hyla sarda. NCBI lineage: Eukaryota > Metazoa > Chordata > Amphibia > Anura > Hylidae > Hyla > Hyla sarda. Next base: position 1,753,227 of record NC_079198.1, on the reverse strand, counting down.
GCTTGTGACGTCATAGCTCCACCCCCTCATGATGTCACACCCCCTCAATGCAAGTCTATAGGAGGGGGCGGGGCTATGACATCACAAGCCCCCGGCTCCAGTATTCAGAACAGTTTGTTCCAAACGCTGAGCAGCGGAGTACCCCTTTAAGCTTAGCTGCATTGGAGCTTTAGGCCTCGTTCATGCGGTAAAAGTGGAATCCGGCAGAACAGAATGTATTTAATCCGATTCTGCTGTGATAAGAAAATCCACGGAAAGAATTGCCAAGTATTACTGTTTATGGAGACGGCGCATTTCTGAGCGGTTCTGGTGCGGAGTCCATGGCCGGAAGTTTTTCGGACATTTTGCGCCGTGTGAACGAGGTCGTAGACGGATTAGTAGGAAGGTAGAACGAGCGGCTGAAGCCCAGATCTCCAGTACTAATAACTAAAACACCTTAATGCCCCAGAGGCTGCTGGGTAATTGCACCAAAACGGATCGTCCCTCTGTCTGGAGATAAATCGATGACTTCACCGGATCCGGTCTGACAGCAACGACTGAAAATGTAAAATATGTGATACGGGCTGCGAAGGTGCGACCAGAGGCGGGACAGAGAATATTCTCAAGAATTGTTCCGAAAATATCTTCAGCCAAATGTCTGTGAACCTCCCAGAATCCTCCGGGTACCCCCCCCCCCCCCCCCCCCATTTCTGACAATTGTATCCAGACTGATACATTGTAACAAACTATCAGGAAAGGAGAGAGGTTCGTGTATAACCCACAGACTGATACATTGTAACAAAAGACTCGTCTGGTGGCTCCACACAAACCTCTCTCCTATCCTAATAGTTTGTTACAATGTATCAGTCTGGTAGTTATACACCATCCTCTTTCCTATCCTGATACATTGTAATAAACTATCAGAAAGGAGAGAGGTTCATGTATAACCCACAGACTGATACATTGTAACAAACCTTAAGCTGCAAGAAGTATTAGGTCACCTCCGATGTCAACGAGAACAATCACATTCACTGACAGCAAGTAGAGATATCCAAAACAGCGAAGAGTTATGGATGATAATAATAATTATAATTTTTGAATATTATTATTTTTTTTTTATTTATTTATTTGTTATTGTTATTATTATTCCCTGCACCATTGCGGAACGGCAACATTTAAAATGTATTTATTTATTATTATTTAAAATATATATATATTAGTATTTATTGTTAATTAAGTATTATTATTATTCTCTATGCAACATTGCAGAGCGGCAGAATTGCACAAAAAAATTTGCGCAAACCATCGCATTGCTCACGCACAAGATTTGCATAATTTACCACACAAAATGATAACTCGGTGTTTCCCAACCAGGGTGCCTCCAGCTGTTGCATAACTACAACTCCTAGTATGCCCCGACAGCCATTGCATCGATGCATTTCATTACTGTAACTTGGTCATGTGATCACCAGCCTGACCCACAGAAAATCCTAATGTGGTGTTTCCCAACCAGGGTGCCTACAGCTGTTGCAAAACTACAACTCCCAGAATGCCCGGACAGCCTGGAGTTGTAGTATTATCACAAGAATAGCCGTCTGGACATGCTGGGAGTTGAAGTTATGTAGTTTTGCAACAGCTGGAGGCACACTGGTTGAGAAGCACTGGCATAAGTTCTGCTGCCCACAGGATAACACTTCCTGGCACAGACAGTTCTTGAACACATTTCCATTCCTACAATACCATCTCCGGGTGGAGTCGCTTTTTAATATTCTGACTCTGATAATGATGATAACCGGGATTCCTCCCGTCACATCCACAACGCCCGCACCGGACGCCCAGCAGTTTCGCTCCAGGATCAGCCCGTCCCGTCCTTCCCTCTGAACAAGAAGAAATTTACATAAATTATGGCGCAAAAAAGGTGACAAGGAGACGAGGATCTGCCCCGAAATAAAGTTATTAAGGTTCATGAATAATGGAAAAGGAAGGGGCGGGGTCACCGCAGACGGAAACGCCCAACAGCGGGCGACTAAGACTGGACGTCCGTGTAATGTATAGATGTGCGGGGTCTTCTGGGGGACACGTCAGCGAAGTCACAGGAGGGACCCCAACTGCATCATATAGAACAGTGGTCTCCAAACTGTGATCCTCCAGCTGTTGCACAACTACAACTCCCAGCATGTCTGGGCAGCCAAGTCACTCTAGTCCAGTGGTCTATAAACTGTGATCCTCCAGCTGTTGCACAACTACAACTCCCAGCATGCCCAGACAAAGTGACTGCAACAGCTGGAGATTCACAGTTTGGAGTCCCCTGAAATACAAACTATGTAGGGTCCATGCATGGACAAACACTCTCTAAACTGTGGACCTCCAGCTGTTGCAAAACTACAACTCCCAGCATGCCCGGACAGCCTTTGCATCAATGTATTTTATTACTGTCACTGGGTCATGTGATCACCAGTCTGAACCACAGAAAATCACAATGTTTTTCTAACCAGGTAGTCTCCAGCTGTTGCGAAACTACAACTCCCAGCATGCCCGGACAGCCAACGGCTGTCCGGGCATGCTGGGAGTTGTAGTTTTGCAGCAGCAGGAGTTCCCCAATTTGTGGACCACTGCTATAGCAGATCCCCTCCGCAACCTTCTTCCATCGGGCCCCAGAGAAGCTTCTCTGATAAATAATGTCCTTCAGATGTGGCCCCAAATCCTACGGTGTAAACAGGCGGCAAAGAAAGATACCAAACTAAATATTCATAGCAACAGCTCATCCCTGTATAACGCCTTACATGTTCTGTTTGCTGTCAGTGAATGGGAACATCCTACTTATCATTCAGCACATTCATATATATATGTGGTCTCCATGGATGGGGAGATGGCAGAGAACACAGAGTCTGCAGAATGGAGGCGGCAGATAAAAGGAGCGAAGAGCAAATACAGGAAAGAAGAAAAGTGTTTACTGAGGGGACAATGGAGATCAAACGGCAACAGCGAAACGTGATGGAAACGTAAGACCCCGCCAAAAAATAAAATATAACTACTATAATACTGCTCCTATATACAAGAATATAACTACTATAATACTGCCCCTATATACAAGACTATAACTACTATAATACTGCTCCTATATACAAGAATATAACTACTATAATACTGCCCCCTATATACAATATAACTACTATAATACTGCTCCTATATACAAGAATATAACTACTATAATACTGCCTCCTATATACAAGAATATAACTACTATAATACTTCTCCTATATACAAGAATATATCTACTATAATACTGTCTCCTATATACAAGAATATAACTACTATAGTACTGCCCCTATATACAAGAATATAACTACTATAATACTGCCTCCTATATACAAGAATATAACTACTATAATACTGCCTCCTATATACAAGAATATAACTACTATAATACTGCTCCTATATACAAGAATATAACTACTATAATACTGCTCCTATATACAAGAATATAACTACTATAATACTGCTCCTATATACAAGAATATAACTACTATAATACTGCTCCTATATACAAGAATATAACTACTATAATACTGCCTCCTATATACAAGAATATAACTACTATAATACTGCCTCCTATATACAAGAATATAACTACTATAATACTGCTCCTATATACAAGAATATAACTACTATAATACTGCTCCTATATACAAGAATATAACTACTATAATACTGTTCCTATATACAAGAATATAACTACTATAATACTGCACCTATATACAAGAATATAACTACTATAATACTGCTCCTATATACAAGAATATAACTACTATAATACTGCTCCTATATACAAGAATATAACTACTATAATACTGCTCCTATATACAAGAATATAACTACTATAATACTGCTCCTATATACAAGAATATAACTACTATAATACTGCTCCTATATACAAGAATATAACTACTATAATACTGCTCCTATATACAAGAATATAACTACTATAATACTGCTCCTATATATAGGAATATAACTACTATAATACTGCCCCCTATATACAAGAATATAACTACTATAATACTGCTCCTATATACAAGAATATATCAACTATAATACTGCCTCCTATATACAAGAATATAACTACTATAATACTGCCCCCTATATACAAGAATATAACTACTATAATACTGCTCCTATATACAAGAATATAACTACTATAATACTGCTCCTATATACAAGAATATAACTACTATAATACTGCTCCTATATACAAGAATATAACTACTATAATACTGCCCCTATATACAAGAATATAACTACTATAATACTGCCCCTATATACAAGAATACAACTACTATAATACTGCTCCTATATACAAGAATATAACTACTATAATACTGCCCCTATATACAAGAATATAACTACTATAATACTGCCCCTATATACAAGAATACAACTACTATAATACTGCTCCTATATACAAGAATATAACTACTATAATACTGCTCCTATATACAAGAATATAACTACTATAATACTGCTCCTATATACAAGAATATAACTACTATAATACTGCTCCTATATACAAGAATATAACTACTATAATACTGCTCCTATATACAAGAATATAACTACTATAATACTGCCTCCTATATACAAGAATATAACTACTATAATACTGCCTCCTATATACAAGAATATAACTACTATAATACTGCTCCTATATACAAGAATATAACTACTATAATACTGCTCCTATATACAAGAATATAACTACTATAATACTGCTCCTATATACAAGAATATAACTACTATAATACTGCTCCTATATACAAGAATATAACTACTATAATACTGCTCCTATATACAAGAATATAACTACTATAATACTGCTCCTATATATAGGAATATAACTACTATAATACTGCCCCCTATATACAAGAATATAACTACTATAATACTGCTCCTATATACAAGAATATATCAACTATAATACTGCCTCCTATATACAAGAATATAACTACTATAATACTGCCCCCTATATACAAGAATATAACTACTATAATACTGCTCCTATATACAAGAATATAACTACTATAATACTGCTCCTATATACAAGAATATAACTACTATAATACTGCTCCTATATACAAGAATATAACTACTATAATACTGCCCCTATATACAAGAATATAACTACTATAATACTGCCCCTATATACAAGAATACAACTACTATAATACTGCTCCTATATACAAGAATATAACTACTATAATACTGTTCTATATACAAGAATATAACTACTATAATACTGCCCCCTATATACAAGAATATAACTACTATAATACTGCTCCTATATACAAGAATATAACTACTATAATACTGCTCCTATATACAAGAATATAACTACTATAATACTGCTCCTATATACAAGAAAATAACTACTATAATACTGCTTCTATATACAAGAATATAACTACTATAATACTGCCTCCTATATACAAGAATATAACTACTATAATACTGCTCCTATATACACAAGAATATAACTACTATAATACTGCTCCCTATATACGAGAATATAACTGCTATAATACTGCTCCTATATACAAGAATATAACTACTATAATACTGCCTCCTATATACAAGAATATATCTACTATAATACTGCTCCTATATACAAGAATCTAACTACTATAATACTGCTCCTATATACAAGAATATAACTACTATAATACTGCTCCTATATACAAGAATATAACTACTATAATACTGTTCCTATATACAAGAATATAACTACTATAATACTGCACCTATATACAAGAATATAACTACTATAATACTGCTCCTATATACAAGAATATAACTACTATAATACTGCTCCTATATACAAGAATATAACTACTATAATACTGCTCCTATATACAAGAATATAACTACTATAATACTGCTCCTATATACAAGAATATAACTACTATAATACTGCTCCTATATACAAGAATATAACTACTATAATACTGCTCCTATATACAAGAATATAACTACTATAATACTGCTCCTATATATAGGAATATAACTACTATAATACTGCCCCCTATATACAAGAATATAACTACTATAATACTGCTCCTATATACAAGAATATATCAACTATAATACTGCCTCCTATATACAAGAATATAACTACTATAATACTGCCCCCTATATACAAGAATATAACTACTATAATACTGCTCCTATATACAAGAATATAACTACTATAATACTGCTCCTATATACAAGAATATAACTACTATAATACTGCTCCTATATACAAGAATATAACTACTATAATACTGCCCCTATATACAAGAATATAACTACTATAATACTGCCCCTATATACAAGAATACAACTACTATAATACTGCTCCTATATACAAGAATATAACTACTATAATACTGTTCTATATACAAGAATATAACTACTATAATACTGCCCCCTATATACAAGAATATAACTACTATAATACTGCTCCTATATACAAGAATATAACTACTATAATACTGCTCCTATATACAAGAATATAACTACTATAATACTGCTCCTATATACAAGAAAATAACTACTATAATACTGCTTCTATATACAAGAATATAACTACTATAATACTGCCTCCTATATACAAGAATATAACTACTATAATACTGCTCCTATATACACAAGAATATAACTACTATAATACTGCTCCCTATATACGAGAATATAACTGCTATAATACTGCTCCTATATACAAGAATATAACTACTATAATACTGCCTCCTATATACAAGAATATATCTACTATAATACTGCTCCTATATACAAGAATCTAACTACTATAATACTGCTCCTATATACAAGAATATAACTACTATAATACTGCCTCCTATATACAAGAATATAACTACTATAATACTGCTCCTATATACAAGAATATAACTATTATAATACTGCTCCTATATACAAGAATATAACTACTATAATACTGCCTCCTATATACAAGAATATAACTGCTATAATACTGCTCCTATATACAAGCATATAACTACTATAATACTGCTCCTATATACAAGAATATAACTACTATAATACTGCTCCTATATACAAGAATATAACTACTATAATACTGTCTCCTATATACAAGAATATAACTACTATAATACTGCTCCTATATACAAGAATATAACTACTATAATACTGCTCCTATATACAAGAATATAACTACTATAATACTGCTCCTATATACAAGAATATAACTACTATAATACTGCTCCTATATTCAAGAATATAACTACTATAATACTGCTCCAATATACAAGAATATAACTACTATAATACTGCTCCTATATACAAGAATATATCTACTATAATACTGCTCCTATATACAAGAATATAACTACTATAATACTGCCTCCTATATACAAGAATATAACTACTATAATACTGCTCCTATATACAAGAATATAACTACTATAATACTGCCTCCTATATACAAGAATATAACTACTATAATACTGCTCCTATATACAAGAATATAACTACTATAATACTGCCTCCTATATACAAGAATATAACTACTATAATACTGCTCCTATATACAAGAATATAACTATTATAATACTGCTCCTATATACAAGAATATAACTACTATAATACTGCCTCCTATATACAAGAATATAACTGCTATAATACTGCTCCTATATACAAGCATATAACTACTATAATACTGCTCCTATATACAAGAATATAACTACTATAATACTGCTCCTATATACAAGAATATAACTACTATAATACTGTCTCCTATATACAAGAATATAACTACTATAATACTGCTCCTATATACAAGAATATAACTACTATAATACTGCTCCTATATACAAGAATATAACTACTATAATACTGCTCCTATATACAAGAATATAACTACTATAATACTGCTCCTATATTCAAGAATATAACTACTATAATACTGCTCCAATATACAAGAATATAACTACTATAATACTGCTCCTATATACAAGAATATAACTACTATAATACGGCTCCTCTATACAAAAATAACTACTATAATACTGCTCCTATATATAAGAATATAACTACTATAATACTGCCTCCTATATACAAGAATATAACTACTATAATACTGCTCCTATATATAAGAATATAACTACTATAATACTGCTCCTATATACAAGAATATAACTACTATAATACTGCTCCTATATACAAGAATATAACTACTATAATACTGCTCCTATATACAAGAATATAACTACTATAATACTGCTCCTATATACAAGAATATAACTACTATAATACTGCTCCTATATACAAGAATAACTACTATAATACTGCTCCTATATACAAGAATATAACTACTATAATACTGCCTCCTATATACAAGAATATAACTACTATAATACTGCTCCTATATACAAGAATATAACTACTATAATACTGCTCCTATATACAAGAATATAACTACTATAATACTGCTCCTATATACAAGAATATAACTACTATAATACTGTCTCCTATATACAAGAATATAACTACTATAATACTGCTCCTATATATAAGAATATAACTACTATAATACTAATATTAGAATCCTCTTCACAATGGAGGGGATGGGTTACGGAAGTGTCAGCTGATCCGGGCCCCGTTGTCTGTATCGTGTGACAGTACAGGGATATTGTAGTAGGGGCCCCGCTGTACGGTATTGTTCACTGTGGTATGTGCCATTATGTAACCAGCACTGGAATGTAGACAGGACACTGGATCCGCTGGACGCAGAGATATCGGTATAGGATATGCTGTGTATAGAGTTATGTGTCTCCATGGTTACAGACAACAAACTACTCCTGTATAGCAGGGTTTCCCAACCAGAGTGCCTCCAGCTGTTGCACAACTACAACTCCCAGCATGCCCGGACAGCCGAAGGCTGTCCGGGCATGCTGGGAGTTGTAGTTGTGCAACAGCTGGAGGCACTCTGGTTGGGAAACACTGTTTAAAATCAATAAGGATCATCAGATTGATACATTGTAGCTTTCAGCCTAATATTTCTCACAGCTGAGGGTTTGTTACTATTGCATCTCAGCTATGTAATCCTCTGGGACATCTCCTCCTGCTGATAGTCTGTTACAATGTATCAGTGCAGGTAAAGTATCATTCTGTATTCTAGGAAGTTTAGATTGGATACAATTGTAACACAGAAGTCTAAGGTCAGGGCCAGTCTGTAAATAATCACTGTTCCCATTCACTGACAGCAAGCAGATGTCTTACACATAACGAGCCGTGATTGGTCGCTTTGGGCCATTGATTGATTGACGTTTATCGATGTCCAGATGTTTTCTGGTTGGACTTTCGTCCGTCGTGCGCCAAAGTCATAATTATGTGGTAACCGTGGCTCTTATAACTCTGGAGTCAGCGCAGGCAGTTTTCTACGGACGTGTTCACACGGTGGAATTTGCGAGCGGAATTACGCGGGAATATTCCGCTCAAAAATTCCACAATGGGATTCCGCTATCCCATTCACACATCAGAATTTCCGCAGCGGACACTTCACACGGCGCAAAATGTAGAGACATGCCTTTAAGTTTTGCGCAATTCCGTTAACAGCCCTATTGAAATGAATGGGTCTCCGAATTGGAGCAGAATCTGTCTTTTCAAAACACAAATTCTGTTCCAATTCTACTCAAGTTCTTGTGAATTCTGGACGCATTTTGAGCGGAATAATAGAATTTCCAGCGTTTACGCGGCGGAAAGCAAAATTTCCACGGCGGACTGGCCGCCATGAAAATTCCGTCGTGTGAATGACACCACAGAATCCTATTGCAGCGAATGGTTAGAAAATTTTGGCAGAGTTTCCTGGTGAATTCGTCTACGGAATTCCGTGCAGAAATTCCACCGTCTGGACGCGGCCTAAGTGTGTTTGGAGGTGGCGTGGAGGCTGCGACATTCTGAGGCCGCTTGCGTCCACGCAAAGTAAATATATCGCCACCGCAGAACTCCTGACCAAACACAGGAAATCTATATAAAAAAAGTTGCACGGACTGCGCCAAACCATTGCGACAAAAATTTACGGAAAACCCCTCCAAACACGTTAATAAATCCCCCCCCCCCAACGTTGGACTTTGTTGAATCGGCCCGACAATATAATGGCGCTCCTCAGGACACAATGTACACAGGTGCAGGGCGGCGCGGGCGGGCGGTGGCGCTCACCGGTGTCTTCGCACTGATGCTATGGCTCAGGTATGGGCTCCGCCCCGGCTGATACATTGTAACCAGCAAAGTGTTGTAATAAAGAGGATTAATCACGCGGTTGGTAAATCATTACCTTAAAAGGCCCAGGGACCGCAGGATGGCCCCGGGCTCCAGTCCTGGCAGCTGGCGTCCGTCCCACTGCGTCTGCAGCTCCTGACAACAAGGAGCGCCGATCCAGGGCCGCGCCGCGTTCTGTTCCCTGTCACGTGAGAAAAATGAGAAAAACGTGTTCGGAATCGTCATCTCTGCGCGGTGAGGAAGGGGTTAATGTCCCGGGAAATGAATGAACACTGAGGAACATCTGCGGATCAGAAGGGACCATTGTGTTACCCCAGGACCCCTCTATATATTTCTCCCCCCTAGAGGGCGCTCAGGGGACGCCACATATTGTGGACCCCGACCCTCTGGGGCAGGCGCTGTGTGATATATCGGGGGCTTCTGCCTCATCACCTGACTATGGTACAGACATCAGACCTCCGGCTGTAGAGTAGTGTCTCCCGACCACGGGGCCTCCAGATGTTGCAAAACTACTACCCCCAACATTAGCTTAAGACACCCTGGTTGCGAAACACTGTATTAAATGATGACACTTTGGGTCACTGTCCCTTTAATATAAGCTCCCCTATATGTTAGATCAATGCTTTCCATCCAGGAGGCCTACAGCTGTTGCCAAAAGGATGAGGGTGGGGGGCTCAGGGGTCTGTCCGCAAGACGGAAGGTTCCTGGAGGCCCCTCATATACCTCACATTTTTAAACCACAATGAAGTTTGTCAGAAAAGTCTGTGACCTCATATTGTAGTAAGGTCCCTCTGTGCCCCCATTTAGTAGTAAGGTCCCTCTGTGCCCCTGTATATCTTCTCTGTGTCCCCATATAATAGTAAAGCCCCTCTGTGCCCCTATATAGTAGCAATGCTCCTCTGTGCCCCCATGTAGTAGTAAGGTCCCTCTGTGCCTACATATAGTAGTAACATTCCTCTGTGCCCCTATATAGTAGTAACGTTCCTCTGTGCCCCTATATAGTAGTAAGGTCCTTCTGTGTCCCCATATAGTAGTAAGGTCCCTCTGAGCCCCCATATAGTAGTAAGGTCCCTCTGTGCCCCTATATTGTAGTAAGGTCCCTCTGTGCCCCCATATAGTAGTAAGGTCCCTCTGTGCCCCTATATTGTAGTAAGGTCCCTCTGTGCCCCCATATAGTAGTAAGGTCCCTCTGTGCCCCTATATAGTAGTAAGGTCCCTCTGAGCCCCCATATAGTAGTACGGTCCCTCTGTGCCCCTATATAGTAGTAAGGTCCCTCTGAGCCCCCATATAGTAGTAAGGTCCCTCTGTGCCCCTATATAGTAGTAAGGTCCCTCTGTGCCCCCATATAGTAGTAAGGTCCCTCTGTGCCCCCATATAGTAGCAATGTCCCTCTGTGCCCCCATATAGCAGTAAGGTCCCTCTTTGTCCCCATGTAGTAGTAAGGTCCCTCTTTGTCCCCATGTAGTAGTAAGGTCCCTCTTTGTCCCCATGTAGTAGTAAGGTCCCTCTGAGCCCCCATGTAGTAGTAAGGTCCCTCTGTGCCCCCATATAGTAGTAATGTTCCTCTGTGCCCCCATATAGTAGTATGGTCCCTCTGTGCTCCCATATAGTAGTAAGGTCCCTCTGTGCCCCTATATAGTAGTAAGGTCCCTCTGTGCCCCCATATAGTAGTAAGGTCCCTCTGTGCCCCTATATAGTAGTAAGGTCCCTCTGTGCCCCTATATAGTAGTAAGGTCCCTCTGTGTCCCCATATAGTAGTAAGGTCCCTCTGTGCCCCCATATAGTAGTAAGGTCCCTCTGTGCCCCCATATAGTAGTAAGGTCCCTCTGTGTCCCCATATAGTAGTAAGGTCCCTCTGTGCCCCTATATAGTAGCAATGCTCCTCTGTGCCCCCATGTAGTAGTAAGGTCCCTCTGTGCCTCCATATAGTAGTAACATTCCTCTGTGCCCCCATATAGTAGTAACGTTCCTCTGTGCCCCTATATAGAAGTAAGGTCCCTCTGAGCCCCCATATAGTAGTACGGTCCCTCTGTGCCCCCATATAGTAGTAAGGTCCCTCTGTGCCCCAATATAGTAGTAAGGTCCCTCTGTGCCCCCATATAGTAGTAAGGTCCCTCTGTGCCCCCATATAGTAGTAAGGTCCCTCTGTGCCCCTATATTGTAGTAAGGTCCCTCTGTGTCCCCATATAGTAGTAAGGTCCCTCTGTGCCCCTATATAGTAGTAAGGTCCCTCTGTGTCCCCATATAGTAGTAAGGTCCCTCTGTGCCCCTATATAGTAGCACGGTTTCTCTTTGTCCCAATATAATTGTAATTTTGCAGTAGCTGGAGGCACACAGGTTGGAAAATACTGCCTTAGGGTCACTGTCACTATATAAAGGCTCCCCTATATATTAGGGCACCACAAAAGTTGCAGGTAGAAGCCAGATATTATTCAATGCAACATAGTTCACAGCCGTGATCCACTGGGATCTGCGCCATTCTGTCCGTCAGTAACGCTGCATTCACATTACTACGGCTGCTGGATCCGGCTGGGAAATGTAAAAACCGGGAGCTGCGGTATCCAATCCGGACCGGCGCCAAAACCTATTCACTTTAATCATCCGACCGGAGTCAGATATTTACTCAGTTCGGCACATTTTTCCCTGTATCCGGATCTGTCACCCGACTTAAAACTGTGGTAAACAACGGTTTTAGGTCCAGTCACAAAACCGGATACGGGGCAAAAATCAGCCAAAATGAGTCAATATCTGACTCCGGTCGGATGATTAAAGTGAATAGGTTTTGGCGCCGGTCCAGATTGGATACCGCAGCTCCCGGTTTTTACATTTCCCAGCCGGATCCAGCAGCCGTAACAAGCGTAATGTGAATGCAGCCTAACAGGATCAGCTGCTCAGACACAATCCCTCCCCTCCCCTCAGCATTTACTGAGAGCGATCACCGGAGCCTCGTACGGCGGAGGAAAAACCGCGAGAGCTGAAGAAGCCGAGGAGAAATCCCTAATGAGAGTCCTGAAACCTACTGTCCCGCCCCCTGTATGACATCACTGATATAATTCTGTTTCAATTTGCATAAATAAAGGAGGGCTCCACCCTTGCTGCTCCAGTCGTTGTGACTTGGATGTTTGTTTTCTTATTACATGAATGTTACATAACACCATCCAGAGATAAGTTTGTATCTCGGGGCCATACGACTGCTGCGCCCCCTCTTTATGTAATCGGGGCGTTCACTTAAATATAATTACTTGTTCTCTCATCACTAAAACCACAAACAAACAAACATCAGCCGCGGCGTCCATGTGCGGAGGAGACGCCCGGAGAAGTTACCGTGTGATGAGAATTATCCTATGGCTGACCAGGGGGCCTCCAGCTGTAGTCGGCGGCTGTCCGGGCATGCTGGGAGTTGTCGTTTTGCAACAGCTGGAGGCACCCTGGTTGGAAACACTGGCTAAAGGAGCGGAGTGGGCCGCCCAGGGCCAGATAAGCACAATTCTACTCACCATGGCATGAAGTCGCATAAGATTTCTGGGTAAATCCCGTAATATGGAATAGTCACTCACTGGAGTCCTCGGAAGCCTCAGCTACTCCGTCTATCAACCAATTCATTCAGAAAGGAGAAGGGTCGGGGGGCTTGGGGGGTCTGTCCTCAAGAAGGAAGGTTCCATTGTTTCCCATATAGTAGCAAGGCCCCTTTATGTCCCAACATAGTAGTATGGCCCCTCTGTGCCCCAATACAGTATTAAGGCCCCCTCTGTGCTCCCATTTAGTAGTAAGGTCCCTCTGTGCCCTCATATAGTAGTAAGGCCCCTCTGTGCCCCAATATAGTAGTAAGGTCCCTCTGTGCTCCCATATAGTAGTAAGGTCCCTCTGTGCCCCCATATAGTAGTAAGGTCCCTCTGTGCCCCAATATAGTAGTAAGGTCCCTCTGTGCCCACATATAGTAGTAAGGTCCCTCTGTGCCCCCATATAGTAGTAAGGCCCCTCTGTGCCCCAATATAGTAGTAAGGTCCATCTGTGCCCCCATATAGTAGTAAGGCCCCTCTGTGCCCCAATATAGTAGTAAGGTCCCTCTGTGCCCCCATATAGTAGTAAGGCCCCTCTGTGCCCCAATATAGTAGTAAGATCCCTCTGTGCTCCCATATAGTAGTAAGGTCCCTTCTGTGCCCCTATTTTGTATTCAGGCTCCTCTGTGCCCCCATATTGCATTAAAGCTACCCTGTGCGCCCATATTGTAGTAAGACCCCTTTGTGTCCCCACATAGTTGGGGTCCCTCTGTGCTCCCATATTGTAGTAAGGCCCCTCTGTGTCCCCATATAGTAGTAAGGCCCCTCTGTGCTCACATATAGTAGTAAGCCCCTCTGTGTCCCCATATAGTAGTAAGGCCCCTCTGTGCTCCTATAGAGTAGTAAATCCCTTCTGTGCCCCTATTTTGTATTAAGGCTCCTCTGTGCCCCCATATTGCAGTAAGGCCCCTTTGTGTCCCCATATAGTAGTAAGGCGCCTCTGTGCTCCCATATTGTAGTAAGGCCCCTTTGTGTCCCCATATTGTAGTAAGGCCCCTCTGTGCTCCCATAGTGTAGTAAGGCCCCTTTGTGTCCCCATATTGTTGTAAGGCCCCTCTGTGCCCCCATACAGTACTTAAGACCCCCCCACAGCCTCCATATAGTAATCCTCCCGACGCTTTGGTCCTCTCCCCTTCTCTGGCTTTCGGTGCGGGCAGCATGGGAGAGAATTGCTGCCCGCACCTGAGATCCCAGCGACATTCAGTGGTGCGTAGTTTAATAACTTGTGCATCTTAAATCCGCACACACAGCCCTCACCCCAGGCGGGTCCCCTTCTTATGCCTGTCCACAGCAGCTGGGCCCCCTATTTAAGAAGGATCAGACCTCTGCAGCAGGATATTCTCCACCAGTGGAACCAGCGCCCCCTTGGGACTCCTTAAGGTACCCAGAGTGATCCTGACTAGAGACGCTCCTGCAGCTGGTTGGGGAATCCATTGGACTCTCATCGGGTGCCACAGAGTTGGTCAGATTCTCCTTGAATCACTATGTCCTCCTCTGGCCCTGACCCACTTCTAGCAGCGAGTTCAGGGTCTCAAGGTGTTGACAACAGTGAAATACGTCAACAACCATGACAGGTCTGCTGACCTCGAAAAAGAGCGTTGTTACTTCTGGGCAGAGAAGAATTTGTCCACATTTGATGCCACAGCAGACGTCTGGTGCCCCCATCAGCCGGGGATCTCCCCCTCAGATCTTCCAACATGTTGTCGACAGGTTCAGCCTGAAAGAGATGGAAATGACGCCCACGAGGAGAATCTGCTCAATATTCACAGGTAATCTAAGCCCCCTGGACGTCCGCCATCAGGTAGAATATTCCGGTTTATATCTTTCCTCCCTGTTGTACAAGATCATAGAGGAACGTACTTGGGCAACGCTGATGCTTTCTGGCCCAGGAGGACTTGGTTTACTCTCCTAAAGAGGCTTCAGAGGGGTTAATTCTAGGAGACGCCTGAAGTCCCAGAGAGGGGTCACTCATCCAGCACTAGTTCTGTCAAGACGGGGTTACTTGCAGCGGGCAGCGTGGCACCCCCACCAAGAGGGCGCTCTAGGCTGGTGCCTAACTTGCCTATAGGTGGTGCCAGCCCTTCTTCTTGGGATCTACTGCTTGTCTTAGAGAAGTATTTTCCAAACAGAGCACCTCCAGCTGTTGCAAAACTACAACTCCCAGCATACGTGGACGTGTAGTTCTGTCTAAGCATCATTGACCTCACTGCCCTTGGAACCCCTTCCAGATGTCAAGCGGAAATTTTTGTCCTGGAAAACTCCCTGTTCTGCTGGTGTTATTTCCTGTTACATCCAGTAGCCAATGAAGCCGCCATTTTACCCCGGAGCGTAAACTCCTGGAAAACTGGGCAAACGAGGCAACCCCTGGGCTGACTGTAATGGCGAACATGTTGGCAGTCACCCAGATTTCCCATTAAAAAAATAGGCTAAATAAAATGTTTTACCATCTTCACGTGAGGACGTCTCCGGCTCATGTTCAGATTTGTCACATAATATAAACTGTAAACATTTCGTGAACGTAATAATTAGGTGATTCCCAGGTTTTATGTATTTGTGTCGGTGACTCAGGTCGGTGTCACATATATAATTCTGTCAGCGCTAACGGTGAGAAGAGACGCCGGAGATCACTGGAGGTGACACATCGGGCCTGGTAGCCAGGGAGAAGAGATTCTCCCACAGAACTAGCCCCCATATAGTAGTAAGGTCCCTCTGTGCCCCCTTGTAGTAGTAAGGGCCTTCTGTGGCCCCATATAGTAGTACGGTCCTTCTGTGCCCCCCATATAGTAGTAAGCTCCCTCTGTGCCCCCATATAGTAGTAAGCTCCCTCTGTGCCCCCATATAGTAGTAAGGTCCCTCTGTGCCCCCATATAGTAGTAAGGGCCTTCTGTGGCCCCATATAGTAGTACGGTCCCTCTGTGCCCACATATAGTAGTAAGCTCCCTCTGTGCCCCCATATAGTAGTAAGGTACCTCTGTGCCCCCATATAGTAGTAAGGTACCTCTGTGCCCCCATATAGTAGTAAGGTACCTCTGTGCCCCCATATAGTAGTAAGGTCCCTCTGTGGCCCCATATAGTAGTACGGTCCTTCTGTGCCCCCATATAGTAGTAAGCTCCCTCTGTGCCCCCATATAGTAGTAAGGTCCCTCTGTGCCCCCATATAGTAGTAAGGTCCCTCTGTGCCCCCATATAGTAGTAAGGCCCCTTTGCGTCCCCATATAGTAGTAAGGTCACCCCCATATAGTAAGTAGTAAGGTCCCTCTGTGCCCCCCCCCCCCCTTTAGTAGTAAGGTCCCTCTGTGCCCCCATATAGTAGTAAGGTCCCTCTGTGCCCCCATATAGTAGTAAGATCCCTCTGTGCCCCCATATAGTAAGTAGTAAGCCCGCCTCTGTGCCCCCCTATAGTAGTAAGGCCCCTTTGTGCCCCCATAGCCAGGTTGGTGTCACAGCGACCTTCACATGATGTCAGGACACAAGGTCTCCAGCAGAACATAACCCATCACACTGCCCTGCCATCTTCCCATAATGCATCCTGGGCCATCTCTTCTCCAGGTAAGGGACGCACCCGGCTTGCCACACGTTGGAGAACGTCATCTATCAGACCAGGCACCATCTTCCATCGCTCCAGTTTTGATGCCCATTGTAGGTGCTTATCATGGTCACATGAGCCTTTGATTGGTCTGAAGGAAGTTTTTTCAG